>NC_138294.1:22776606-22969106 GCF_965601325.2 Salmo salar | reverse complement strand
GAGGGGAGGGGAGGGGAGGGAGGGGGGTAGGCTATCATGGATGAGAGGGAGCGAGAGAGCAGTGAGAATTCCTCACAGTGAAAGGATGCAAAGGAGATTAAAGAAGAGCACTTTCAAATTAGCAGGTGTCACTGTGTCAAAACCTGTGGGTGCCTCAGTGTGTGTGTGTGTGTGTGTGTGTGTGTGTGTGTGTGTGTGTGTGTGTGTGTGTGTGTGTGTGTGTGTGTGTGCCTCAGTGTGTGTGTGTGTGTGCCTCAGTGTGTGTGTGTGTGTGTGTGTGTGTGTGTGTGTGTGTGTGTGTGTGTGTGTGTGTGTGTGTGTGTGTGTGCCTCAGTGTGTGTGTGTGCCTCAGTGTGTGTGTGTGTGTGTGTGCCTCAGTGTGTGTTCCTCAGTGCGTATGATCCTCAGTGTGTGTGTGTGTGCCTCAGTGTGTGTGTGTATGTGCCTCAGTGTGTGTGCCTCGGTGTGTGTTCCTCAGTGTGTGTGTGTATGTGTGTGCCTCGGTGTGTGTCCCTCAGTGTGTGTCTGTGTGTGTGTTCCTCAGTGTGTGTGTGTGTGTTCCTCAGTAGCAGTAGGAGATAAGGAGACAGGGATAATCTTAAACACGTGGCTATTTGATCATATAATATGACACTTAATTGGTGGGATTAACATTGCTACTATTGACTTTTAGTGTCTCAAATGAGCCTGCAGCTGTAATGATGCACTGAAAACACAGGTTCTCATTCTTAAACTCTCTTCTCTTTTCTCTCTCTCTCTCTGTGTGTGTGTGTGTGTGTGTGTTCAGTAACGATCTTGTTATGTACTCCCATTGGCTCATAAAAGTTATTTACAGTAATACGTCTGTATGACCTGAAAAAACAAGATTTCCTGTCTGGATAGTTTCACTTCCAGTACCTACCTCTGATATTAAAGTAGTATCATTCTGGCTTACGAAATTCACTGTGTAAATAAATGACCTCATATGCCATACATTTAGAAAATGTAATGAAAACATTAAACACCTCCCATAGGGACTGGTGTGATTGGTCTGAATATGTGTGTGTGTGTGTGTGTGTGTGTGTGTGTGTGTGTGTGTGTGTGTGTGTGTGTGTGTGTGTGTGTGTGTGTGTGTGTGTGTGTGTGTGTGTGTGTGTGTGTGTGTGTGTGTTTGGGTGTATGTAATCACAGTTATGTTAACTCCCTGGAGTCGTTATTAAATTAAAAGTAATTAAGATAAATTTCATTGGAATTCAAGGACAACATGTTCAACCTTACTTTTTTTCTAAATGCAAGTGGGAGGTATTTATCCTACGATGACTATGGTTAGGATACAGCGGTGAATATTTGTCCAATAACTGCACTGGAACCCAGACCATGTGTGATGTTATAGTAAGAACACATCCTGTGCAGGTTCAGTGGGTCTGCTTCTTCAGTGCTGTAACTACACTATAACTCACTTACAATTAGAGGTCATCTTGCTGCATCACTCAGTGTTGGGTTCACACACACACACACACACACACACACACACACACACACACACACACACACACACACACACACACACACACACACACACACACACACACACACACACACACACACACACACACACCTACAAACACACACACACACCTACAAACACACACACACGTGTCGAAGTGAGACATCCACTTCGAAAGAGTGCTGAGGATGAATGGCTGTTCTAATGGGGCTAGAGAGTAGAACGGGGCTGGGTTGAGAGGATTGAGAAGGGGTACGTCCATGGGGGGTGAATGGGAGAAGGGGGTGCTGTAATTTGTGGTCACCTTGAGGTTTGGATCTGGCCTCAACCCAACCGGAGCGTAGACCTTTGTGCATGCCGGTGGGTCTGTCTCAATAGTCTGGTCTGGATAATTGGTCTGGAGCTCCTTCATGTTGAAACGTTGATTACTTTGTGACTGTTTGCTTTATCACACACACACACACACACACACACACACACACACACACACACACACACACACACACACACACACACACACACACACACACACACACACACACACACACCTCTGTAAGGGGGGCTCTTGGTAGTGTAAGTACAGGAGGCCTGGGTGTTTGTGTTACAGTTGGTGAAGAATGCAGGGTGAAAACCTCCTGAGGCGATAAAGCGCACAGACCTGGAGTGTTAGAGAGTGGCTGTGGGATAGGGTCCATTACCTACTGCTCCCTAAGACATTGGACCTGACCTGGACTTAGCAGCTTCGCACTGTGTTGTTAAGGGGAATCCCTCTGGACATTGTAAGATAGGGCCCCTGTATAGAGACAGCCCCTAGCTCCTAGCCCAACTGTTACCCCCTAGGCCAGTACCCCCTGTATAGAGACAACCCCTAGCCCAACCTTTACCCCCTAGGTCAGTACCCCCTGTATAGAGACAACCCCTAGCCCAACCGTTACCCCCTAGGCCAGTACCCCCTGTATAGAGACAACCCCTAGCCCAACCGTTACCCCCTAGGCCAGTACCCCCTGTATAGAGACAACCCCTAGCCCAACCTTTACCCCCTAGGTCAGTACCCCCTGTATAGAGACAACCCCTAGCTCCTAGCCCAACCTTTACCCCCTAGGCCAGTACCCCCTGTATAGAGACAACCCCTAGCCCAACCTTTACCCCCTAGGCCAGTACCCCCTGTATAGAGACAACCCCTAGCCCAACCTTTACCCCCTAGAGCACTTCATGTAGATGTGGCAGAAGGGGCTATAAGTGTAATCAATATGGTTGTAGCTCCACCTCATCTTCTAGTAGGGTAGATGTGATTTTCACCACATTTCTTCCACCTATAATATGGCATGTAGCAGACAATTTTATCCAAAGCAACGTACAGTCATGTGTGCATACATTTCACGTTTGGGTGGTCCGGGGAATCAAACCCACTACCCTGGCGTTACAAACACCATGCTCTACCAACTGAACTACAAAATACCACTAGCCAGTCCTCCCAGATACACTCAGGAGACTAGGTAGGGAGTAGGGGTTAAGGAGTGTTTCCTGTCTTCTCCATGACAGTCAGTGTAGTGTGTGAAGAGACTTGGTAGGGAGTAGGGGTTAAAGGCTGTTTCCTGTCTTCTCCATGACAGTCAGTGTAGTATGTGAAGAGACTTGGTAGGGAGTAGGGGTTAAAGGCTGTTTCCTGTCTTCTCCATGACAGTCAGTGTAGTATGTGAAGAGACTTGGTAGGGAGTAGGGGTTAAAGGCTGTTTCCTGTCTTCTCCATGACAGTCAGTGTAGTGTGTGAAGAGACTAGGTAGGGAGTAGGGGTTAAAGGCTGTTTCCTGTCTTCTCCATGACAGTCAGTGTAGTATGTGAAGAGACTTGGTAGGGAGTAGGGGTTAAAGGCTGTTTCATGTCTTCTCCATGACAGTCAGTGTAGTGTGTGAAGAGACTTGGTAGGGAGTAGGGGTTAAAGGCTGTTTCCTGTCTTCTCCATGACAGTCAGTGTAGTGTGTGAAGAGACTTGGTAGGGAGTAGGGGTTAAAGGCTGTTTCCTGTCTTCTCCATGACAGTCAGTGTAGTGTGTGAAGTAAGCCCAACAGTTAGATCCCAGGTGGAAGAGATTACCTCACAGCTGCTTTCCTCAGCTCTACTTTATCTCTAGGTTATCTCTGTTACACAACCCACCTGTCCTAACTCCTAGTCTTACGACTGGATATCACACCTCTTTTCAGCACTTTATCCCTTTTCACCAAGAAAGAACACCGGGTCAGAGTATCAAATAGGAGCTAGATGAGTCGGATACGGTTGTAGGGTTTGGATGTGGCTTAGGCAAAGGGAGAGAGGGTCAAAGTTCAGCTGTCCTTTGAGTTAGGACACTTGCAATTACAGTCAGGATTACACGAGAGCTGTCACTTTTATGGACAAACTGGCCATTTCAATGTGGTTTTGAAATGTCTACAATGGCAAGTATTTGAGTGCCTGCCAAAATGAAGGAGAAAAAAACATTGTCAAAGGTTCAGTGGAGTATATGGGAGTCCCAAGCACTGGATTACAATAAGAGGACAAACATATATACAAGGCATTTTTATTTAGATGATGTTGATGTTGCTTTAACAATTGAGTTAATGCTTAGACGCCTTAATGTATACATGCCTGTACCCACCCAGGAGTACAATTCTCTCTCTCTCTCTCCTCATTCCATCTGTGCGCCTCTCTGTATCTCTCTCTCTCTCTCTCTCTCTCTCTCTCTCTCTCCTCATTCCATCTGTGTGCCCCTCTCTCTCTCTCTCTCTCTCTCTCTCTCTCTCTCTCTCTCTCCTCATTCCATCTGTGCGCCTCTCTGTATCTCTCTCTCTCTCTGTCTCTCTCTCTCTCTCTCTCTCTCTCCTCATTCCATCTGTGTGCCTCTCCTCTCTCTCTCTCTCTCTCTCTCTCTCTCTCTCTCTCTCTCTCTCTCTCTCCTCATTCCATCTGTGTGCCTCTCTCTCTCTCTCTCTCTCTCTCTCTCTCTCTCTCTCTCTCTCTCTCTCTCTCTCTCCTCATTCCATCTGTGTGCCTCTCTCTCTCTCTCTCTCTCTCTCTCTCTCTCTCTCTCTCTCTCTCTCTCTCTCTCTCTCTCTCTCTCTCTCTCTCTCATTCCATCTGTGTGCCTCTCTCTCTCTCTCTCTCTCTCTCTCTCTCTCTCTCCTCATTCCATCTGTGTGCCTCTCTCTCTCTCTCTCTCTCTCTCTCTCTCCTCATTCCATCTGTGTGCCTCTCTCTCTCTCTCTCTCTCTCTCTCTCTTGCTCCTCATTACATCTTTCCGCCTCTCTCTTCCCTCTCTCTTTCTTTCTGCCTCATTCAGTCTGTGCTACTAAAGTGCTACTAAGGACCCCCTCATAAACCAGGACGTATGGTGAACCGTATGAACAACAAGCAGTCAATGATCCTCAGTTGAATCCTCAGTGTGTCTATATGTCTGTGACAGTAGCAGAGTGGGAAGCCTTTGACTACCAGTACTGTCTGTCTGTCTGCTACTGAACCATCCAGCTCCCTCACACAGCAGCCAGCAGGTGGTAGCTCATAACAAAACTAGAGCTGACATACCGTAAGCTAGGATCAACATCACTGTCAAATTCATGGCTATGTGCTAACTCTGTCTGGTTAATGTAAAGCTGAGAACAGAGAGAAGAATGTATTCCCATGGTCCTTCAGGACAACTAATGGTGCCTCTCTGACACTTTCTTGCCCTCGCCTGACCAACTTCCTGGAAACAGTGTGGTCAAGAAGAGGCCAAATGTGTTCACAGTCCTCAGAAGAAGTTTCGGACATTTTCAAAACACATTTATCTGCAGTGGAGACCCTTTAGTTCAGCTCATGTGAGCTGAAAATGAACGGTAGCCGCAGTGCCAGGTGCTTAGGGTGTAGTGTGACCAAACAATGCTTAATTCCTATTGTTAAGATGATGCAACAAGTATTTCATGATTTAATGAAGCCTGAACGCATTTTCTCTTAAAGTGCCCCCTAAAAATATTGTGCCTAATTGGTGCAAGAAAACCCAGCAAATTGCTTTGTGTTTGATGTTAGCACCAGCTAGCAGTGATGTTACGCAAGTCTCATTTCTTCCTAACATAGAACATCTGTCATGCTTTCATGGGGTTACTGACAAGGTCTGTCACTGCATACAGGTTTAATCCTATCAGTGCAAACAGTAATTAAGTAATCTGCCTCTTTCCCCACGTTTCCTGTACTGTGTTTGACAAAGAACAGAACATCCCATAATAATGGAGGAACTGAACTGCCAAGGACCTTTCCGTTCTTTTCACAACCTATTTGGATGAATGCTTTAACTAATAAACACAACATCTCTCAGAACACAAAAACAACAAGCACGGGCATGGAAGTATCAGTATAAATATGGACCTTTTAGCACGGTATACTAGCACGGTGTACTACACCGCGTGTCATTACAAAGTTTCAGCGTTTATTTGTCACGTGCACAGGAGACAGCAGGTGTAAACGGTACAGTGAAATGCTTACTTGCAAGCTACTTCACAGCAATTCAATATCAAGGTGAGAGAAAATAATGTTAAGGAAATAATACAAGTACAAATTAAAAAGTAAGAAAACACACGAGGAAAATGGAGAACGTAACACAGCAATAGAAGCTATACTTGCCCAGTTAAATAAAGGTAAAATAAATATTAAATATATACTGCTCAAAAAAAATAAAGGGAACACTTAAACAACACATCCTAGATCTGAATGACAGAAATAATCTTATTAAATACTTTTTCTTTACATAGTTGAATGTGCTGACAACAAAATCACACAAAAATAATCAATGGAAATCCAATTTATCAACCCATGGAGGTCTGGATTTGGAGTCACACTCAAAATTAAAGTGGAAAACCACACTACAGGCTGATCCAACTTTGATGTAATGTCCATAAAACAAGTCAAAATGAGGCTCAGTAGTGTGTGTGGCCTCCACGTGCCTGTATGACCTCCCTACAACGCCTGGGCATGCTCCTGATGAGGTGGCGGATGGTCTCCTGAGGGATCTCCTCCCAGACCTGGACTAAAGCATCCGCCAACTCCTGGACAGTCTGTGGTGCAACGTGGCGTTGGTGGATGGAGCGAGACATGATGTCCCAGATGTGCTCAATTGGATTCAGGTCTGGGGAACGGGCGGGCCAGTCCCATCAATGCCTTCCTCTTGCAGGAACTGCTGACACACTCCAGCCACATGAGGTCTAGCATTGTCTTGCATTAGGAGGAACCCAGGGCCAACCACACCAGCATATGGTCTCACAAGGGGTCTGAGGATCTCATCTTGGTACCTAATGGCAGTCAGGCTACCTCTGGCGAGCACATGGAGGGCTGTGCGGCCCCCCAAAGAAATGCCACCCCACACCATGACTGACCCACCGCCAAACCGGTCATGTTGGAGGATGTTGCAGGCAGCAGAACATTCTCCACGGCGTCTCCAGATTCTGTCACGTATGTCATGTGCTTAGTGTGAACCTGCTTTCATCTGTGAAGAGCACAGGGCGCCAGTGGCGAATTTGCCAATCTTGGTGTTCTCTGGCAAATGCCAAACGTCCTGCACGGTGTTGGGCTGTAAGCGCAACCCCCACCTGTGGACGTCGGGCCCTCATACCACCCTCATGGAGTCTGTTTCTGACCGTTTTGAGCAGACACATGCACATTTGTGGCCTGCTGGAGGTCATTTTTCAGGGCTCTGGCAGTGCTCCTCCTGCTCCTCCTTGCACAAAGGCGGAGGTAGCGGTCCTGCTGCTGGGTTGTTGCCCTCCTACGGCCTCCTCCATGTCTCCTGATGTACTGGCCTGTCTCCTGGTAGCGCCTCCATGCTCTTGACACTACGCTGACAGACACAGCAAACCTTCTTGCCACAGCTCGCATTGATGTGCCATCCTGGATGAGCTGCACTACCTGAGCCACTTGTGTGGGTTGTAGACTCCGTCTCATGCTACCACTAGAGTGAAAGCACCGCCAGCATTCAAAAGTGACCAAAACATCAGCCAGGAAGCATAGGAACTGAGAAGTGGTCTGTGGTTACCACCTGCAGAACCACTCCTTTATTGGGGGTGTCTTGCTAATTGCCTATAATTTCCACCTGTTGTCTATTCCATTTGCACAACAGCATGTGAAATTTATTGTCAATCAGTGTTGCTTCCTAAGTGGACAGTTTGATTTCACAGAAGTGTGATTGACTTGGAGTTACATTGTGTTGTTTAAGTGTTCCCTTTATTTTTTTGAGCAGTGTATATATATATATACTGAGTGTACAAAACATTAAGAACACCTTCCTAATATTGAGTGGCATGGACTCTACAAGGTGTCGAAAGCATTCCACAGGGATGCTGGCTCATATTGACTCCAATGCTTCCCACAGTTGTGTCAAGTTGGCTGGATGTCCTTTGGGTGGTGGACCATTCTTGATACACACGGGAAACAGTTGAGAGTGAAAAACACAGCAGCGTTGCAGTTCTTAACACGCCTGGCACCTACTACCATACCCCGTTCAAAGGCACTTAAATCTTTTGTCTTGCCCATTCACCCTCTGAATGGCAGACATACACAATCAATGTCTCAATTGTCTCAAGGCAAAAAATAATCATTCTCTAAGCTGTCTCCTCCCCTACATCTACACTGATTTGAAGTGGATTTAACAAGTGACATCAATAAGGGATTCAACTGGTCAGTCTATGTCATGGAAACAGCAGGTGTTCTTAATTTTTTATACATTCAGTGAATTGAGCCTGTAGCTTAAACAGACAGATTTTGATGGGGATTTCTTTATTATGTTACTTAGATTGATGCAGGGGTGTGTCAATAGACTTTTAATTATTAATTAGACATGGCAAAATAGGAAATTAATTATAGTAAATGATGCAAACACAGATCTTTACAATAATCACAAATATGTATCACTAGCTTAAACATTTAGAGATTTAAAAAATGCTCCTAAGCACAATTGAACCAGGCGCTGTAGACTGGAGCATCCGTGGGGTCAGTTCAGCAGGCTGAACGCTTGACGGTCCTAGGTATACCTAACATCTTCAGACTGAAGAGTAAAGAGTTGGATTAGACTCACAAAGGATATACAAAACTCCCAACTCCCATTTTCTGCAGTGGAGAGATTGAATGGGGGTCAATGAGGTTAGAATGCATCATGGATAGGCTCAGTTCAGGGTACTTGTTGGTAGCAGACATTGTATAAAGCGGTGCTCCTGAACCCTTCAGGTGTTAACATTTAACCTGTTTCTCATTGTTATGCTGATCCTGGCTCTCCACAACAGGTATTTTCTGACTAGAAAAATGAAAGCAGATTAAAGAGAATGTGAAAGGTGCCCAGTTTGTTTTTCTGTGGTGATTAGATAATCAGATCCAACTCTCTGTAGTCAGAAATGTGTGCTAGACATTGTCATGGTCCTTGAATTCAAGCAATTTTGCTATGATAACATCTTAGTGTTTGAGAATATCTTCTGGGACGAGATGTTACATATTATGCAGCATTTCAAAGCTGGACAAATGGGACCAATTTCATATGGGAGACAAATTCTAACAGAATCACAACAGCTAAGATGAGAGACTGCGATAGTCTACAGAGACCGCGATAGTCTACAGAGACCGCGATAGTCTACAGAGACCGCGATAGTCTACAGAGACCGCAATAGTCTACAGAGACCGCGCTAGTCTACAGAGACCGCAATAGTCTACAGAGACCTCGCTAGTCTACAGAGACCGCGCTAGTCTACAGAGACCGCGCTAGTCTACAGAGACCTCGCTAGTCTACAGAGACCACGCAAGTCTACAGAGAACATGCTAGTAAGATGTCGCCGGAGCAGAAGGGAGACGTTTTACGTGCCCCCAACCGATTGTGTTTTTTTGTATATTTATCTGCATTGTTTGTAACTTATTTTTTTACTATTTTTGTACATAATGTACATAATGCTGCCGCTACCGTCTCTTATGACCGAAAATAAGTTCTAGACATCAGGACTACGATTACTCACCACGGACTAGCAGAATACTTTTACTCTTTCATGACTCTGACGGAGGATATCTCCCTCGGGAACAGGCCCCGACCCCAGTGATCTGCGTGAAGAGGAGGCGGAGAAAGAGAGGCCGGAGGGCGGGCTGCCTTCTGATGAGTCGGAGGCGATCGAATAAACCCCCACTCCCCTCAGTTCTGCTTGCAAACATGCACTCTTTGGACAATAAAACGGATGAGTTATTGGGAAGATTAAACTACCAACGGGACATTAAAAACTGTAACATCTTATGCTTCATGGAGTCGTGGCTGAACGACGACAATATTAACATACTGCTGGCTGGTTATACACTGTACCGGCAGGATAGAACAGCGGCGTCTGGTAAGACAAGGGGCGGCGGTTTATGTATTTTTGTAAACAACAGCTGGTGCACAATATCTAAGGAAGTCTTGAGCTATTGCTCGCCTGAGGTAGAGTTTCTCATGATAAGCTGCAGACCACATTACCTACCGAGAGAGTTTTCATCTATATTTCTTGTAGCTGTTTACATAACACCACAGTCAGAGGCTGGCACTAAGATAGCATTGAATGAGCTGTAGTCCGCCATAAGCAAACAAGAAAATGCTCACGCAGAAGCGGCGCTCCTAGTAGCCGGGGACTTTAATGCAGGGAAACTTAAATCAGTTTTACCAAATTTCTATCAGCATGTTAAATGTGCAACCAGAGGGAAAATAACTCTGGACCACCTATACTCCACACACAGAGACACATACAAAGCTCTCCCTTGCCCTCCATTTAGCAAATCTGACCATAATTCCATCCTCCTGATTCCTGCTTACAAGCAAACATTAAAGCAGGAAGCAGCAGTGACTAGATCAATAAAAAAGTGGTCAGATGAAGCAGATGATAAGCTACAGGACTGTTTTGCTAGCACAGACTGGAATATGTTCCGGGATTCCTCCAATGGCATTGCGGAGTACACCACATCTGTCATTGGCTTCATCAATAAGTGCATCGATGACGTAGTCCTCACAGTGTCCGTACATACATACCCCAACCAGAAGCCATGGATTACAGGCAGCATCTGCAATGAGCTAAAGGCTAGAGCTGCTGCTTTCTAGGAGCAGGACTCTAACTCGGAAGCGTATAAGAAATCCCGCTATGCCCTCCGACGAACCATCAAACAGGCAAAACGTCAGTACAGGACTAAGATCGAGTCATACTACACCAGCTCTGACGCTCGTCGAATGTGGCAGGGCCTGCAAACCATTACAGACTACATTACATTTACATTTACATTTAAGTAATTTAGCAGACGCTCTTATCCAGAGCGACTTACAAATTGGTGCATTCACCTTATAATATCCAGTGGAACAACCACTTTACAACAGTGCATCTAAATCTTTTAAGGGGGGGGGGGGGGGGTTAGAAGGATTACTTTATCCTATCCCAGGTATTCCTTAAAGAGGTGGGGTTTCAGGTGTCTCCGGAAGGTGGTGATTGACTCCGCTGTCCTGGCGTCGTGAGGGAGCTTGTTCCACCATTGGGATGCCAGAGCAGCGAACAGTTTTGTTGACTGGGCTGAGCGGGAACTGTGCTTCCTCAGAGGTAGGGAGGCGAGCAGGCCAGAGGTGGATGAACGCAGTGCCCTTGTTTGGGTGTAGGGCCTGATCAGAGCCTGAAGGTACGGAGGTGCCGTTCCCCTCACAGCTCCTCACAGCTCCGACTACAAAGGGAAGCACAGCCGAGAGCTGCCCAGTGACACGAGCCTACTGGACGAGCTAAACTACTTTTATGCTCGCTTCAAGGCAAATAACACTGGAACATGCATGAGAGCACCAGCTGTTCTGGAAGACTGTGTGATCACGCTCTCAGCAGCCGATGTGAGTAAGACCTTTAGACAGGTCAACATTCACAAGGCCGCAGTGCCAGATGGATTACCAGGACGTGTACTGCGAGCATGCGCTGACCAACTAGCAAGTGTCTTTACTGACATTTTCAACCTCTCCCTGTCCAAGTCTGTAATACAAACTCCAACACCATCATTACATTTGCCAATGACACAACAGTGGTAGGCCTGTTCACCGACAACAACGAGACAGCCTATAGGGAGGAGTTCAGAGACCTGGCCGTGTGGTGCCAGGATAACAACCCCTCCCTCAACGTGATCAAGACAAAGGAGATGATTGTGGACTCCAGGAAAAAGAGGACCGAGCACGCCCCCATTCTCATCGATGGGGCTGCAGTGGAGCAGGTTGAGAGCTTCAAGTTCCTTGGTGTCCACATCACCAACAAACTAACATGGTCCAAGCACACCATGACAGTCGTGAAGCGAGCATGACAAAACCTATTCCCCCTCAGGAGACTGAAAAGATTTGGCAAGGGTCCTCAGATCCTCAAAAGGTTCTACTGCTGCACCATCGAGAGCATCCTGACTGGTTGCATCACTGCCTGGAATGGCAACTGCTCGGCCTCCGACCACAAGGCACTAGAGAGGGTAGTGCTAATGGCCCAGTACATCATTGGGGCCAAGCTTCCTGCCATCTAGAACCTCTATACCAGGCGGTGTCAGAGGAAGGCCCTAAAAATGATCAAAGACTTCAGCCACCCTAGTCATAGACTGTTCACCCTGCTACCACTCGGCAAGCGGTACCGGAGCACCAAGTCTAGATCCAAGAGGCTTCTAAACAGCTTCTACCCCCAAGCCATAAGACTCCTGAACATCTAGTCAAATGGCTACCCAGACTATTCGCATTGCCCCCCCCCCTCCACAACACTGCCACTCTCTGTTGTCATCTATGCATTGTCATTTAATTAACTCTACCTACATGTACATACTACCTCAACTAACCGGTGCCCCCGCACATTGACTCTGTACCGGCATCCCCCGTATATATTGTTATTTTTCACTCCTGCTCTTTAATTACTTGTTACTTTTATCTCTTATTCTTATCTTTATTTTTTGGAAACTGCGCTGTTGGTTAGGGGCTCGTAAGTAAGCATTTTACTGTAAGGTCTACACATGTTGTATTCGGCGCATGTGACTAATACAAATTTGATTTGATTAGTCTACAGAGACCACACTAGTCTACAGAGACCACAATGGTCCTGGAAGACATCAACAGCAGGTGACAAGAGATCTGCCTTTCATAACGGCACCTGTTTTCAGTCCGTCTCATTTTCTTCTCTTCCCTGTTCAGCCTGTTCTGTTCACATATGGAAGTACATCTAATCCCCTACATGGGTTTTACCACTTCTTAAACAGTAGCGTAGAAGAGCATCCATCAGCTGAAGTTTAATTAGAAAAGAGAGAGCCCAGAGAGGGAAGAAGAATGAGATGTGGAGGAGAGGGACTTTAACCTCCCAGCCGCTCCTCCTAAACTCTTGGCCTCTCTGCGTTGACTTTGTGCACGCGCCTTTAAATGCAGCCCTACAGAACAGAGGTGATTGGCGGTTTTATTCATATCGCCAACATAAGGACTTGCCATTTGGAAGTGCACAAAGGAGGTAGAGGTGTAGAGAGAGGAAAAATCCCCCATTCATTCTTAGCCTGGTTTCCTTTAAGCTCTGCCGGTTTTTCTCTGTCCTGGACCTCAAACAGAGGCACGGAGCAGTCAGAGGGAAAAGCTTTACTGGTCGACTGGAGATTATATTTCTTGATTGTGGCAATATTACTTTCGCAATGGAATTCAACCAATAATTTCTCTGTCTACTGCCTTATAACCTAAGCCTGTCATGTGGCTCAGTTGGTAGAGCATGGTGTTTGCAACGCCAGCATGGCGTGTGCAACGCCAGGGTTGTGGGTTCAATTCCCACGGGGGGCCAGTACAAAAAAATATATAATAATAATAAAAAATGCATGAAATGTATGCATTCACTACTGTAAGTCGCTCTGGATAAGAGCGTCTGCTAAATGACTAAAATGTACATGCTACATACGAAGTCCTCCATAGTGATAGTTTTAGTGGGTACACCGATTTGATTGACTTTCGTTACAAGTTTCGCAATTGACTGTTCTGTTTGACTAATCTCGATTGTCATACCGCTCAGAAAGCCAAGGGTCCTCACAAGCTTCCCTGTTTCTCATGGGTACATGTTTAGGTGCCCCAGTAACTCTGAATGTACTGACACCGTGACTAAACAAGAGGACTAGATAGGTGGTCTCCTCATCGGGAGTAGCAGAGTGTGCATGTAGACTGTCTGTAAACTGGTTTGGAGACAACGGGTTAGCTTAGGAGTCTTTGATTAATTGAGAACTCACTAAGGCAAGACGTTTGTTTAGAAGAGGAGTGTGAGCTGCATGCCTGGTCTGAAGTTACGACAGTGACACACACGTACTCACACATGAGCGCACACACATAAACGCAAGCACACACACACACACACACACACACACACACACACATGGCTCTGCGCTCCTAAGTCAGCTTACACCACGACTGCCAGTGTGCAACCGCAGCACTCCAGCGCTAAAACAACAAGTCGTGACGTAATGCCCTCGTGGCCAGTACCGCCATAAGCGATGAGCTCTGGGGAGCAGGCTCCCTCTGTACTGTATCAGCTTAGCACTTCCAACTGCTCTGTGAAAACAATTACAATTAGACATCTGTGAGTGTAGTTCAAATTTTCACACAATTCTCTCTTGACAATACACTTGAATAACTTGAATTTCATGTATCTCAAGGATTTGCACATACAGGACCTGCCCTTTCAAGAGAAACCAACAGGTTAACTCTCAGACTCCAACGAGGACAATTAGCATAGAACAGCATGTAAGATACACGTTTTCTCCTGTCCTATGCTTTGAGGTTTTCCCTCGCCCTTCAACCTGCTGCAGTATTTGAAGGTTGAGATTAAGTTGGAAAGACTCAACATGCATTGGTAGACCAGTGGTGGGGTCATGGCTTGAATGGATCTAGCTTTTGTCAAATGTACATCAAAAGTAGTTTTTTGTGCATTTCAGCTAACCCAGTGGAGGCTAGCTAACCCAGTGGAGGCTGGAGGCTGATGTGTGGGGATGTAAAGTCGACCAGGCAGAACACCCTGGAAGGGGAGCTCAGAAGGTGGGCTATGCTACATCAGACTCTAGTTCCCGGTGGTCCTATAGAGCCAGATAAATAGGCTGAGCTGATTGCTTTATTGCGCCGCAGAAACCCTAAAGCAAGCAGCCATTCACAGATAAACATGTCTAATCCCACTAAAAACACATCCCTCATGTCTGTCAGATATCTGTGAAACGAATCTGCAAAGTCAAAGAGGAAGGGTGACAAAATGGAAGCCAGTTGAGGATTACAAGATCAGTGTTCAAAATCCCTTTTCCTCCAAGTTCTTCTGCAAAGCTGATTGTATCTTGGCAATTATTCAATAATAGTTGATTGGGGTTTTCAAGGCTAATCCTATATTATGTACATTAACACTGACTATGATATTTGATATGCTCTGACTTTACACAGTGGCAGTTTTACATCTAATGACTATAGCAGCTTTAGCGCTAGGAATGGAAAAGCCATTCCCCCAAGGAAGAAGGCAAGTGGGTGAGAGAGTGTGGAAGAAGGAGGGTGGAATGATGCTGGCCTTAGGATGAGCTGTAGCGTGGTGTACATGAGGAATTGTTGGAGTCTTCCTACCTACTGGGAGACATCTCAATCACACCAGGTCTGCGTCCCAAATGGCACCCCATCACTTATATAGTGATGACAGGGTGCCCATAAGGCTCTGGTCAAAAGTAGTGCACTAAAAAGGTAGTAGGTGCCATTTGAGACGCAACCCAGGAAATGATTAGTGATGAATAGGATTATTCAAATGAAACCTGCGGTCTGTCTGGGTTCTGGTCTGCTGAGCGGTCTCTACATGATGATTTGTATCTCAGTTCATTTCAGGTCCATATCAGTAGAATAGGATAGATATCCCTGATATTGGCTTACCCTGCACACCAGATGGATGGAGGCATGGCGGTGCATGGGCCCTCTCTTCCCCTTACAACTCCTTCCATCTATATTGTGGTGGGAGTCTGCTCAGCCATCCAGAGCTGGTGTTTCAGTTCGGCCCACAAGTTTTCTATGGGATTGAGGTCAGGGTTTTGTGATGGCCACTCCAATACCCTGACTTTGTTGTCCTTAAGCCATTTTGTCACAACTTTGGAAGTATGCTTGGGGTCATTGTCCATTTGGAAGACCCATTTGCGACCAAGCTTTAACTTCCTGACTGATGTCTTGAGATGTTGCTTCAATATATGCACATCATTTTCCTCCCTCGTGATGCCATCTATTTTGTGAAGTGCACCAGTCCCTCCTGCAGCAAAGCACCCCCACAACATGATGCTGCCACCCCCGTGCTTCGCGGCCGTTTTTTGAGCAGTGGCTTCTTCCTTGCTGAGCGGCCTTTCAATTTATGTCAATAAGGGACTCGTTTTACTGCGGATATAGATACTTTTGTACCTGTTTCCTCCAGCATCTTCACAAGGTCCTTTTCTGTTGTTCTGGGATTGATTTGCACTTTTCGCACCAAAGTACATTCATCTCTAGGAGACAGATCGTGTCTCCTTCATGAGCGGTATGACTGCTGCGTGGTCCCATGGTGTTTATACTTGCGTACTATTGTTTGTACAGATGAACGTGGTACCTTCAGGCATTTGGAAATTGCTCCCGAGGATGAACCAGACTTGTGGAGGTCTACAATTTATTTTCTGAGGTCTTGGCTGATTTATTTTTATTTTCCCATGATGTCAAGCAGAGAGGCACCGAGTTTGAAGGTAGGCCTTGAAATACATCAACAGGTACACATCCAATTAACTCAAATGATGCCAATTAGCCTATCAGAAGCTTCTAAAGCCATGACATCATTTTCTGGAATCTTCCAAGCTGTTTAAAGGCACAGTCAACTTAGTGTATGTAAACTTCTGACCCACTGGAATTGTGATACAGTGAATTATAAATGAAATAATCTGTCTGCAAACAATTGTCGGAAAAATTACTTGTGTCATGCACAAAGTAGATGTCCTAACCGACTTGCCAAAACTACAGTTTGTTAACAAGAAATTTGTGGAGTGGTTGAAAAACGAGTTTTAACGACTCCAACCTAAGCTTATGTAAACTTCCGACTTCAACTCTATATGTAGATATATGAATATGGCTCTGGCTAGGTCAGTTTCCTCAGTACAGTGTTCTCTAAGCCTGTCCTGTCCTACTGTAGCTAGGCCTGTTCTAGGTCCATTACAACCTGTTCCCTGTTTCTAAGCCTGTCCTGTCTTACGCTAGCTAGGCTTGTTCTAGGTCCATTACCTCCTGTTCTCTCTCTCTATGCCTGGTCCAGAGGGTCTAATAAATATGGATCAAAGTAATGGCTGCAACAGATGCTACACGTGTAATTCCTGTGTTTGTGCAGGTAGCTAGTAGTGGGATCAGGCTATGGAGAAAAACTCCACATCCTGCTTTAGCAGCCTTCTGTTCCACCTTGCCTTTGGCTACATGCCATTCCATAACCTCTTATCCCCATTTAGCAGTTATGGTTCCTCCTCATGTACAGACCATGGATGATATGCAGACATCAGAGATATTACTGTTCGTCATGGATCTGTTTTGGTTTGAATATTTAGTGGTTTCACATCTGGGGCTATAACATGATGTCATCAGATCAAACTTTAGATGACTGAATGTTGGATCTGACTTGACCCAAAAAAGATGTGCCTTGGTTTTAAAGGATCTGTTTAGTGAGTTCTGTCCTGATGTACGACAGCGAATACAATTCTGGGTTTGGTTTCAAATAAAAAGAATTTGATTTGGGAAGTGGAAGACTATTCAGTTTTAAATTGTTGGGTGGAGTAAGTAAGTTACTATCACAAGTTAAGGACAGGAATAGTTTGAGGTTTTCCTGTCATTCCGTTGACATCAAATACATCATTGTAAATAACAATTTGTTCTCAACTGACTTGCCTAGTTAAATAAAGGTTAAATTAAAAAAAATAAAAATAAGAATTTGTTGAGTAACTATCAGACCTATTACCTATTGGCCACTGCTACAGCGTTTTTTCCAAACCAGGATGCTTGTTTTTTCTTAAGGGAACCATTTTCAATCGGTTATTTTACTTTCAATATGACTCATATCATTAGATTATGCGGTTTGGACATATCAGGAAATCTTTAATTCACTATTTTTGCAATATTGATGAGTCACTGACTTTGGCAGTATTTTGACTGTGTTTTTATTGATTATGACATCACTTTTGGGAATGGAAAAATCTCGTCAGGCGGTTTGCTCACTAAATGTCACTCCAATGCAGAACATGACTTCAGGCTCCGTCTTTAGGCAGTGTAAAACAGATACAAATGGACCATACAGTATCATATACTCCCCATGGCAATACATTCATGGTAATATATTTGAATATATAGTTGATTCCTGGCAACACGGATTAAATCCCTTGCCCTGCAGGAGAACGGAAGAGAGGAATTCCAGGCTCAGGTTGGGAAGATCGTTTCTATGCTGCTGGATCCTGGATCTTAGAGGGGACGAGGGGGAGGGAGTGGGAGGTGGGGAGGACGGGGGCTTGCCTGGTACCCATAAACCTGCTCTGCTCTGCTTAGTCAGAGGAAGCACAAACACTGCTCCTTCACCGTCCAGGCCCAGGCTGTGGTTTCTACATGTCATCATAGGAAATACCTAGAGCCATACTGTACAGTATAGGATGTAGCAGCCTTCCAGTAACTCAGTACTGAGGCCATCACTTAGGCCACAGTTTTCTTCTGTTCGTTACAGAAACTAACTCCCACGCATATGATTCCATCTTGACATTGTTTATTGTCCGTTTTCCCTGACAAGGGGAATCTCACAGCCCTGGTTGTAATCTATATAACCAGGGACTGGAGTTATTGCTGGTCAGATCACATGGTCAGGGACAACTCCTGGCCCTAGCCACTCCCTCCTAATGGTGTCAAGTGAACAATTGAAAGTCAGTTCAATTTGCAATACTGTTAAGAGGTCATTCAAGTGCAAAGACAACAGCGTTTAGGCAAGGGTGTGCGTGTTTGCTTGGTAATTGGAACCACACATGTTGATGATTAAACCCCACTGGCATGTTATTACTGTCATAGTGGTCAGGAGGATTTCCTGTGCCTGCTTGTAGTGTTCCATGACCATCCCTCAGTCATACGTTCACCTTCCTGTGCCCGTGGCAGTGCATTCCACTAACAGCAGAGATATGCACCACTTTTGTGCACTATGAAGGGAATACTGTGCCATTTTGGATGAAGACCAGGACTGACAAAAATGAACTTTGGCTGTGGTTTTATGTGTTACATTTTGAACATTCTTTTATTCCGGACTGTATGTCTGTCCGCGCGGTCATTCATATCCTGTGACTTCAAACTTTCACCGCATGAACCCTAGTCAAAAGTAGTCAATGTAAGTGTCATCAGTGGGATTGCTTGGCAGAGTTCTAAACTGCACGGAGCAAATGAAAGTGGTGTGTTTTGTGGTGGACGTGATTCATTTGAAGCTTTTTTACTGCAGTGGGCTAAATCAAGGTCACACAGAGTCTTAAACCAATCTACTTTGAAACAAATTATACACCTCACACACATTGGTTATGGGCTTAAAAAACGAAGACACCTGTACCATGTCAGATATAGAGTCGAAATGTATTACATTTGGAGTTTACATCCCAGTAATATACTTTATATACATCAAAATAGACTGAAATATAACAAAACTGTTTGACATAGAAACGCCGGATTATTGGCGTGATTTAAAAACAAAAGTGTATTAATTATGAAAAATAATAATAACATTCCACCCATGAGGCCACTAGGTCATTTGACTGCAGGAAAGGGCTACCTATCAAATGTTCTGCCTGCCTACTGTACTATACTGTCAAGTGTCTACTGCCTGGTGGATGCATTCCACTGTGGATCCTTACTGTGTGTTTCCATATTGGTCTTCTGTACTCCGTGCTCCCAAGTCAATAGTAAAACAACAATGGGTTCTATTTCTAGTTAAACGGAATGTTTAGTTGGAGATACGTTTGTTCATTGTTTGCCTTTGTCTCTTAAAATTGAGTTAAGACGTCAGACATTTCTTTCTCTAGTGAAAGAACGTGAGGGTGGACCAAGGTGTGAATAAGCTTACACACACACACACACACACACACACACACACACACACACACACACACACACACACACACACACACACACACACACACACACACACACACACACACACACACACCACACACACACACACACACACACACAGTCTATTGTTTCTGGTAGGAAACAGACCATTGCGTGTTATCTCTAGAACCATTGTAAACTAACACATGAAAGGAGTCTAATACAATAGTCTTGTTCAGGGTTTCTCTGGTGTTTGAGCTTCCTGAATAAATAAAGGGGAAAATGGCCGCTTCCTACAAGGAATTGAATTCTACCTCTTCAACTGATACTTTGATGAGGAAGCAGTGCTCGGGAGAGAGATGTTGCATGTCTAGAGGACCAGAGTTGAGCCCCACCTCTGTGCAGGCAGTACACTATAGATTCCAATATATGAACGTCTCTAAGGTTCCACTTCAACCTGATAGAAAGGTCAAGCTCTTTCTCTCTTTGTTTCTGGATTATGTCAATTACAGAGGAGCCGAGGTCGTGTTGTCAACTAACTATCGGCGATACGGGAGTAAAAGATGGAACTGCTGTTCCATCCTGTTATTTGCTCTGCTGCGTTTATTAAGTCATGACATCTGATGTCAAAGCAAAGGCTTGAACCTGTGTCCTTGGAGGGTATCTGAGTCCAACAAGCATTCCCTGAACTGAATAATGCAATCAGTATGTTTCCAATCTGTCAATTGTCTGCGAACTGCAAAGCACGTCCCCTCTCAGTTCAACCCTCTTCCTTATCGTTTGGGTGAAATGTTTGCAAACAGCGCAACGCTCATCTTTGAAGACGAGATGAACTAGACAAATCAACATATTATTAAGTAACCTCCCCTGGGAACAACTCAACTAGGGAAAGCCTAATGGTTCATGTCTTTGTTCATTTGCCTATCCTGTCAACATGTTTTAAAACACTAAACATCCCACAAGCTTTAAGGCAAACATATGAGTCATGTGTATTTATAATGTATCATGTTCTCCAAGCCAAGCATTTAAGAGATGTGTTCTCTGTAAATTAGAGTCAAGAACCTTACATATCCATGGTTGTCAGCACAGAATAAAATGTAATGTCTATTTAATAATCCCAGCCCGGTCTTGGATAATAAACGATGATGAATTACCCAGATAGAGTCTGTCCGAAATTAAAAAAAACATTTATCACCCCTTTTTTTCTTACTTTCGCTTTTTGACACCTTGAAGGGAGACGAATGTGAGGGAGGGAGGTTTTCTCTTTCTTGGTTATCATCGGGGGTGATCAGTCATGACTCATGAGGGTTACTGGGCATGTTTCCTGGAATGTTCCAGACAGCAGTATCACTTTTCATCGGCAACTCCTGTACACTCTGTTAGACAGTGCTCATGTTTTCACACTTTGCAAACTCATATCCCCCAAGGAGTGGCGGGGTGGAGGGAGGGCTACGTTACGTTAGAGGGGGAGGCACGGCTGCACGATGAAACATTCTCGCTGCGGACGCTGCTTCAGCTCAAGATCTCAACTCCCAGGCCGCGTTTAACACCCTGCTCGGCTTACTGAGTAAGCAGCCTGTCAATTGTTTGGTCGGTGAGGGACGACTGGGTGCTGAAAGTGTACTAGACGATTCGGATACAGATGTCTTCCAGGGGTTGGTTGTACTGTTGAAGGAGAACAGGTCATTAGCTAGAGTAGCTACCCTCACACCAAGCGTTCTGTATTATTCACGTCTCCCTACCCGTTCAGACAATATTGGTCTGCCTCTCCACTGTGTAGACACCCTGAAGGAGTAACGATACGTGTTGATGTATTTTAATGATGTCTTAGCCCATACGTTAAAGGCTTTTTACCGTTCACTCTGCACCTACTTGTGGTTAGCATTTTTATTTTTTCATTTCAATACTGGTCTATGGTTGATACAACTGTTAAAGGCGGCGCAATACAAAGAGATTCTCAGCGTTGAATGAGAATTATGTTTTGGAATGAATAGTAAAACTAACACAGTTAGTAGATTGAACTGATTCGTGGCAGGTCATGGGAGATCAACAAGTACAGGAGCCTACTAAGGGCTGGTTTGCAGTCCGTGAATGAATGAGTAGCTGATTGTTCAAAGCGCTTACATACGGTGTGGCAGGTAGCCTAGCGGTCGAGAGCGTTGGGCCAGTAACTGAAACGTCGCTGTTTCGAATCCCTGAGCCGATTAGGTGAAACATCTGGCGATGTGCTCTTGAGCAAGATACTTAACCCTCGTTGCTCCTGTAAGTCTCTCTGGATAAGAGCGTCTGCTAAAATACGTAAATGTAAATATCACGTGATTCCACTGCATCTTTGTTGGCTGTCAGGACAGGAAATGCTTTACCAATGCAATTGAAATGGTTTTATCCGAAAGGCCAACACCAGCACACAGCAGAACCCAAACTATATCAACCAATGAAAAGGCTCAAACAAGCATTTATTACACTTACTAGGGGGTTAGTGACATGTCTATGTCCGTGAGCCAAAACCATCACCATGAGATTCCTTTCTAAACACTCCTCCTAACAAATAACAATAAGTTCTAAGTCAATTCATCAGATCATAGTATTGTCTCAGACTGAGTTGAATTTGGTAACACAGTTCGTCGTGAATCCTGTCTGTATCATTCACCACACTACTGTGGGAGGTCTCCTCAAACCGAATACCTTCATGTCTTCTCCCTAGTTCTTATTGTGTGATAACGGTACCAGTACATCAGTCCTTATATGGTCTCTCTGTTCTTTCCATCCAGGAGCCGTCGGAGCCAGACCTTGAGCAGCAGCTGCGCTCCGTGGCCAGTGTTGACGAACTGATGAGGATAGTGTACCCTAACTACTACAGGGTGCTCAGTTGCCGGTCAAAGCGGGGCGCACGCTTCACCCTGAGAGGGGAACACACAGCCACGGAAACGCGGTCGAGCGGCGAACTGCCGGCGTACGCTGGAGCTCCCTTCAACCCTGACACACTGAAAAGTAAGTGTCTGTTTTCAGGAAATGCTTTTTCTGTCACTGTTGGCCTGTCTAGATTTCTTTGTTGTTGACCAACTGACCTTGTAGGATAGTAGCATTTGACGATAACAAACAATTAGATCAGTGCTTAGTTTAGCAAACAAATGTATATCACCTAAAAAAGAAAAGACATATGATTGGCCACTTATCTTGTTCTGACGTCAATACAGGAAGTGCAATACAATACATGGTTTTGTCGAATGATGATGTCATTTTAATGCTCTGGTCTTCCTGTCTGATTCTCTCAACGTGCATCCAACAGGTATTGAGTCAGAGTGGAAAAAGACCCAGTGCATGCCACGAGAAGTTTGTTTAGATGTGGGGAAAGAGTTTGGGGCGGCTACAAACACCTTCTATAAACCACCCTGCGTGTCTGTCTACAGATGTGGGGGCTGCTGCAACAGCGAGGCGCATCAGTGTATGAACATCAGCACCTCCTACATCAGCAAGACGGT
Organism: Salmo salar; assembly: GCF_965601325.2. NCBI lineage: Eukaryota > Metazoa > Chordata > Actinopteri > Salmoniformes > Salmonidae > Salmo > Salmo salar. The sequence continues at coordinate 22,946,058 of NC_138294.1, read as the reverse complement.
GAGTTGCACACAACCTGGGGGACCGCAAGAGGGAGGGGTGGGGGTGTGAGTGCGCGTGTGCGTGAGTGTGCGTATGTGTGTTGGCTAGTATGTTGGAGTGGGGTTCTTAAACAGCGCCGGAACTCAACTTCAGTCCTCACAGGCCACAGTATCTTCAGGTTTGTTTTGTCCCCAGGGGCTTAATCGATCAATTAAAGTCATTGATTGACCACAGATCACTCACAGATCATCATTTTACTAGTTGAAGACTACAAGACCTGAAGACCTGAAAACACAGGCCCCTGGGGACTGGAGTTGGGTTAAAGCCTTGCTTCATATGATTTAGAAATGGTTTAGTTGATTTGCATGAAAATGCCATAACAACGCATTGTTTTTACAGAGTGTGATCTGTGGAAATTCCAGTGACATATTGGATGTACTCTGATGTGCTTATAGCTTCTTTAAAGCCTGCGCTTAGTTTTTCTCTACTAGACTGAGGGGAGTGAGGGGTTCATTCTCAGTGTCCCACCTTGATTCAGGGGGTAAACGGCAGGCAGGGGGTTTTCTGCGAGGTTGTGTATGTGTTGGAGTTATTAGCGGCTAGGCCTCTTATAATTGTCCACTTATTTTGGGTGGGCTGACCCCAGCCGGCCTATTCTGAGTCTGTGTGATTTAAAGCATGACACGCTCACAGTCAGGGGGTTTGAGTCTGAGTCCTCATGGTCAAGGCCTTAACATTACAACTGTTGTTAGACTGCTAATGTTGCTATGGAGACTTACCACAGCCTCTGTAAGTATAGCTCAATGACCTGCTTGACTTAATCCTGGTCACCCCTGAGAACCTAAGGGCTTTTCCTATAATCTTTACTGACCTAACACATTTTATTGTATAGTATTAACATGGACCATCAATAAATTTGATTCTCTATTTTCGGGGATCCGAAAAAACACTGTAATAGTTGTGCAATTGTTTTCATGCAAATCAACAGTGCAGTGTTTTTTATGACCAGCGAACTAGACTCATAAGGCCCTGATGGGGGGGTGGGGGGGGGGTGGTGGTTCTGCTCTGTGTGGTACAGTAACTGATGTCTCTGTTTATGCTGTGTTTGCGTCAGAGAATAAGTATGCATCAACATTCAAGGAGACACTGGGGGAGCATAGATGTTAGATTAGGACTCGTCTGTAGAATTCAGTTGAGCGCTGGCGTGCCCTGATCTATGCAGATAAAACATATGTTCTCCATCCAAAGTGGTCAGACTTAAGTGAAGGGTTCTATATTTCTATATAGCTCTAATTAGCAAGACGCAGGGCACCAAGAATGAAATTGAAACCTGCAGTTCAATAACACAGCTAAGTAATATAGCCTACGTGTTTGGTAACGTAACTACTTGATAAACATTGGTGGTTGGATACAAACTAAGCGTGATTGGATTCAGATTGAAAATTGAAGCATGCATATTCCATGCTATTTTGTCCATACAGATTTGATTGATTTCAAGCCCAACTACAGCTCCCATGTCTCTTTGATAGACTTACTTGGAGACTCATAGCTAAACCACTGACTCATGTTACTACTGGGTATCCCCAGAGAAAGACTAGCTTGTTGTGTCTACTCCCCCTGACATCACCCACAACCTTTGGATTATCTGTCGGTCTGTAGCCAGGCAGGTTGGTCTGTGGCCAGGCAGGTTGGTCTGTAGCCAGGCAGGTTGGTCTGTAGCAAGGAGGGTTTGTCTGTGGACAGGTGGGTTGGTCTGTAGCCAGGCAGGTTGATCTTTGGCCAGGCAGGTTGGTCTGTGGCCAGGCAGGTTGGTCTGTGGCCAGGCAGGTTGGTCTGTGGCCAGGCAGGTTGGTCTGTAGGCCTACTGTTTGGTTTCCACTACCAGAACTAATGGCCAATCAGTCATTCCTTTTTTTAAGTATTATTTCTTACATTGTTAGCCCAGAAAATCTCAAGCATTATTACAAACAGCCGGGAAGAACTATTGGATAAAAAAGTGACGTCAACTTACCAACATTACGACCAGGAATACGACTTTCCCAAAGCGGTCCTTTGTTCGGACCTCCAGCTTGGACGTGGGATCTTATCCCAGAGGACAATCCAAAACAACACGGTCGCCACAGGAGAGGCAGACGGAGCGGCCTACTGGTCAGACTTAGAAGGCGAGCACACCATACACCGCTTCCAAGCATATTACTCGCCAATGTCGAACCTCTGGACAACAAGGTGGACGAAATTAGGGCACGAGTTGCCTTCCAGAGAGACATCAAAGATTGTAAAATTCTCTGTTTCACCGAAACATGGCTCACTCGGGATAGGTTGTCAGAGTTGGTACAGCCGTTCGGTTTCTTCACGCATCACATCGACAGAAACAAACAACTCTCTGGTAAGAAGAAGGGCGGGGGTGTATGTCTTATGATTAATGACTCATGGTACGATCATAACAACATACAGGAACTTAAGTCCTTTTGTTCACTTGACCTAGAATTCCTTACAATCAAATGCCGACCTCATTATCTACCAAGAGAATTCTCTTTGATTATAGACACAGCCGTGTATATCCCCCCCAAGCAGAAACCTCGACGGCCCTGAAAGAACTTCACTGGACTCTATATAAACTGGAAATCATACATCCTGAGGCTGCATTTATTGTAGCTGGAGATTTTAACAAAGCTAATCTGAGAACAAGGCTTCCTAAATTCTATCAGCATATCGAATGTGTGACACGGGCTGGTAGCATTCTCGACCATTGCTACTCCAACTTCCGCGATGCATACAAAGCCCTCCTCCGCCCTCCCTTCGGCAAATCTGACCATGACTCCATTTTGTTGATCCCAGCCTATAGACAGAAACTAAAACAGGAAACGCCCCTGCTCAGGTCTATCCAACGCTCGTCTGACATATCGGATTTCACGCTTCAAGATTGCTTCGATCATGTGGACTGAGATATGTTCCGGGTAGCCTCAGACAAAAACATTGATGTATACGCTGACTCGGTGAGTGAGTTTATTAGCAAGTGCATCGGTGATGTTGTACCCACTGTGACTATTAAAACCTTCCCTAACCAGAAACAGTGGATTGATGGCAGCATTCGCACAAAACTGAAAGCGCGAACCACTGCATTTAATCATGGCAAGGCGACTGGAAACGTGACCGAATACAAACAGTGTAGCTATTCCCTCTGCAAGGCAATCAAACAAGCAAGCGTCAGTATAGAGACAAAGTAGAGTCGCAATTCAACGGCTCAGACACAAGACGTATGTGGCAGGGTCTACAGTCAATCACGGATTACAAAAAGAAAACCAGCCTCGTCGCGGACATCGACGTCTTGCTTCCATACAAATTAAACAACCATGCACGCTTCCAACTCAATCATCAAGTTTGCAGACGACACTACAGTGGTAGGCTTGATTACCAACAACGACGAGACGGCCTACAGGAAGGAGGTGAGGGCCCTCGGAGCGTGGTGTCAGGAAAATAACCTCTCACTCAACGTCAACAAAACAAAGGAGATGATCGTGGACTTCAGGAAACAGCAAAGGGAGCACCCACCCATCCACATCGACGGGACAGTAGTGAAGGTGGAAAGTTTCAAGTTCCTTGGCGTTCACATCACAGACAAACTGAAATGGTCCACCCACACAGACAGCGTGGTGAAGAAGGCACAACAGCGCCTCTTCAACCTCAGGAGGCTGAAGAAATTGGGCTTGTCACCGAAAACACTCAAACTTTTTCAGATGCACAATTGAGAGCATCCCGTCAGGCTGTATCCCCTCCTGGTACGGCAACTGCTCCGCCTGCAACCGCAAGGCTCTCCAGAGGGTAGTGCGGTCTGTACAATGCATCACCAGGGGCAAACTACCTGCCCTCCAGGACACCTACAGCACCCGATGTCACAGGAAGGTCAAAAAGAATATCAAGGACAACAACCACGCGAGCCAGTGCCTGTTCACCACGCTATCATCGAGAAGGCGAGGACAGTACAGGTGCATCAAAAGCAGGGGCCGAGAGACTGAAAAACAGCTTCTATCTCAAGGCCATCAGACTGTTAAACAGCCATCACTAACATAGAGTGGCGGCTGCCAACATACAGACTCAAATCTCTTGCCACTTTAATAAATGTAATAAATGGATTTAATAAAGGTATCACTAGTCACTTTAAACAACACCACTTTAATAATGTCTACATATCCTACATTACTCATCTCATATGTATATACTGTATTCTATACCATCTACTGCATCTTGCCTATGCCGCAAGGCCATCGCGCATCCATATATTTATATGTACAGTTGAAGTCGGAAGTTTACATACACTTAGGTTGGAGTCATTAAAACTCGTTTTTCAACCACTCCACAAATTTCTTGTTAACAAACTATAGTTTTGGCAAGTCGGTTAGGACATCTACTTTGTGCATGACACAAGTCATTTTTCCAACAATTGTTTGCAGACAGATAATTTCACTTATAATTCACCGTATCACAATTCCAGTGGGTCAGAAGTTTACATACACTAAGTTGAATGTGCCTTTAGCCTCTCTAGGGTATGTGGGACGAAATCGTCCCACCTAGTCAACAGCCAGTGGAATCGAGTGGCGCGATATTCAAATACCTTAAAAATGCTATTACTTCAATTTCTCAAACATATGACTATTTTACACCATTTTAAAGACAAGACGCTCCTTTATCTAACCACATTGTCCGATTTCAAAAAGGCTTTACAACGAAAGCAAAACATTAGATTATGTCAGGAGAGTACCCAGCCAGGAATAATCACACACCCATTTTTCAAGCTAGCATATAATGTCACAAAAACCAAAACCACAGCTAAATGCAGCACTAACCTTTGATGATCTTCATCAGATGACACTCCTAGGACATTATGTTATACAATACATGCATGTTTTGTTCAATCAAGTTCATATTTATATCAAAAACCAGCTTTTTACATTAGCATGTGACGTTCAGAACTAGCAAACATACCGAAAACTTCCGGTGAATTTACTAAATTACTCACGATAAATGTTCACAAAAAACATAACAATTATTTTAAGAATTATAGATACAGAACTCCTTTATGCAATCGCGGTGTCAGATTTTAAAATAGCTTTTCGGCAAAAGCACATTTTGCAATATTCTGAGTAGATAGCTCGCCATCACGGGCTAGCTAATTTGACACCCACCAAGTTTGGTGCTCACTAAACTCAGAATTACTATAAGAAAAATTGGATTACCTTTGCTGTTCTTCGTCAGAATGCACTCCCAGGACTTCTACTTCATCCACAAAGGTTGTTTTGGTTCAAAATAATCCATAGTTATGTTCAAATATCCTCTGTTTTGTTCTTGCGTTCAAGACACTATGCGAACGGTGATGCGCGGATGCATGTCGTGACAAATTTCAAAATATTCCATTACCGTACTTCGAAGCATGTCAAACACTGTTTAAAATCCATTTTTATGCGATTTTTCTCGTAAAATAGCGATAATATTCAGACAGGGAGACGTCTTTTTCGTTCAAAGACTGAAAATGTAAAATGGACTCTTCACGTGCACGCGCGCACACGTCTCATTGTTCTCAGATCGACCACTATCCAAATGCGCTACTGTTTTTCAGCCAGGGACTGCAAAGTCATCATTCAACATTCTGGCACCTTCTGATAGCCTATGGGAGCCTTAGAAAGTGTCACGTTACAGCAGAGATCCTCTGTTTTCGATAAAAAGGGTATAGAAGGCCAAGAAATGGTCAGAGAGGGCACTTCCTGTACAGAATCTTCTCAGGTTTTGGCCTGCCATATGAGTTCTGTTATATTCACAGACACCATTCAAACAGTTTTAGAAACTTTGGGGTGTTTTCTATCCAAATCAAACAATTATATGCATATTCTAGTTTCTAGACAGTAGTAATAACCAGATTAAATCAGGTACGTTTTTTTATCCGGATGTGAAAATACTGCCCCCTACCCTAGAGAGGTTAAATAGCTTGGAAAATTCCAGAAAATGATGTCATGGCTTTAGAAGCTTCTGATAGGCTAATTGACATCATTTGAGACAATTGGAGGTGTACCTGTGGATGTATTTCAAGGCCTACCTTCAAACTCAGTGCCTCTTTGCTTGACATCATGGGAAAATCAAAAGAAATGAGTCAAGACCTCAGAAAACAATTGGAGACCTCCACAAGTCTGGTTCATCCTTGGGAGCAATTTCCAAACGCCTGAAGGTACCACTTTCACCTGTACAAACAATAGTACGCAAGGAAAAACACCATGGGACCACGCAGCCGTCATACCGCTCAGGAAGGAGACGTGTTCTGTCTCCTCGAGATGAACGTACTTTGGTGCGAAAAGTGCAAATCAATCCCAGAACAACAGCAAAGGACCTTGTGAAGATGCTGGAGAAAACAGGTACAAAAGTATCTATATCCACAGTAAAACTAGTCCTATATCGACATAACCTGAAAGGCCGCTCAGCAAGGAAGAAGCCACTGCTCAAAAACTGCCATATAAAAGCCAGACTACGGTTTGCAACTCCACATGGGGACAAAGATCATACTTTTTGGAGAAATGTCCTCTTGTCTGATGAAACAAAAATAGAACTGTTTGGCCATAATGACCATCGTTATGTTTGGAGGAAAAAGGGGGAGGCTTGCAAGCCGAAGAACACCATCCCAACCGTGAAGCACAGGGGTGGCAGCATCATGTTGTGGGGGTGCTTTGCTGCAGGAGGGACTGGTGAACTTCACAAAATAGCTTAAGGACAACAAAGTCAAGGTATTGGAGTGGCCATCACAAAGCCCTGACCTCAATCCTATAGACAATTTGTGGGCAAAACTTTAAAAGTGTGTGCGAGAAAGGAGGCCAACAAAACTTCTGACCCACTGTGAATGTGATGAAAGAAATAAAAGCTGAAATAAATCATTCACTCTGCTATTATTCTGACATTTCACATTCTTAAAATAAAGTGGTGATCCTAACTGACCTAAAACGTAATTTTTACCAGGATTAAATGTCAGGAATTGTGAAACTGAGTTGAAATGTTTTTGGCTAAGGTGTATGTAAACCTCCGACTTCAATTGTACATGTTCTTATTCATCCCTTTACATTTGTGTGTATAAGGTAGTCTTTATGAAATGTGTTAGATTACTTGTTAGATATTACTGCACGGTCGGTACTAGAAGCACAAGCATTTCGCTACACTTGCATTAACATCTGCTAACCATGTGTATGTGACCAATAACATTTTATTTTATTTTATTTGAGCATCGCTAGTTGATTTTACGGATCTTTATAGCATTTCTTTCCTCTGCCCTCAATGAACTATTCTGTAGGTACAGTGGGAGTGTTCTTTAAGACAGCTCTTTGGTAGTGCTCACTTTCTTTCCCCAGATGTGGGTAGAGTCCATTGTCAGGTAGAGTACATCAAGACGCCTTAAGGAATCTCTCGCATGTACGTTGCCAGCCTAACGAGGGGTTAGTGTGTTGTCTTTAGAGCGGTGGGGGGGGGATGTGTGATGCAGTGTAAGTGCGTAAGCACGGCTGTAAGGAGCCGGGTGTGGATGGGAAGGAGGGGCGGGTAGGGGAAGGTAGGGAAGCATCCCTCCCTGTCACCAGGGAGGACGTCCTGAGGCGACGTTAGGGCATAGGAGTCAGATCATCCCGGTATTACAGTATTTTTGGTATTCCCTGGTATTCCCCTCACTTATAAACCATTCCCAATCTCATCAACGTATTGGGATAAGGGTTGCAGTATTTATTGCGGGGGCATTTGTCAGTTTTTACCGGTTTCTTAAAAGGAAGCTGGAATGGCCTTAGCCAAAGCCCATGCCAAGGTGCTGAGAATAATCAGACTGGGCTACCTTGGTAACATGTCTGCCAGGAGGAGGATTGGGGTGATTGCTTAGGTCAGTTTTAATCATCCTAAAGGACTATAGTCCTCATTGAGTGGTCTGTTATTTGTTTGACTGAATGTGGACTTACCTGTTTCATTGAAGGGAAGAAAAGTCTGCATTCAAGTCACAGAGACGTTTGTTTGCTTATTCATGCTTTGGGGCCAATGGCCATTCACAGACTCACTCTCAATCACTGCTTGAGTCGACTCCATTCCTCCCTATGCGGCCCTAGAACTGAGTAACCTAAATGAATAGTGTTTAATTGATCAAGGCGTGATACAGAAAGCTCCTGTCGACACTAATAAAAACAAGCTCCCTTGCCTCATTCCCTCTTTCATGGCTGCTATCCCGTCCACTTCAGTGTTGTCTGTAGTTGTGGTTAGAGAGTTTACACACAGTGTGGTTGTGTTTCATGGCTGCTATCCCGTCCACTTCAGTGTTGTCTGTAGTTGTGGTTAGAGAGTTTACACACAGTGTGGTTGTGTGTCAGGGGCCTGCGAATTTAGAGTTGCACAACATGGCCCCATTCTTAGCCCCACTTATCTGGTTGTTTTTAGATTGAATCTTCAACCTTCAAATGGTTCTGACTAGAATGCTGCAAAGAAACTGTGGCAAAAGGTTTATCATCAAGTTTGGTTGCGCCGTGACATCAACTAGACAAATACAGGTCCTACAAAGTACTAATATCTCAGTCAGTTGCTTGATAATAGTTTTTTTTCTCTCATAACTGTCTGAAAACCACTATTCATTGTAGGTTTCACCATTATGTTGACTAAAGAAAACTGTCTGAAAGACCTACTATCTGTTACTTGACTCATTTTCTCTCTCTGTTTCCCCTAGCTGTTTGAAATCACAGTTTCCAGCAGTACAAGTAACAACCTAGTGACTATCAGCTTTGCCAACCACACCGTGTGCAATTGTCTGTCCAAACTGGACGCCTACAGACAAGTACACTCCATCATACGACGATCTCTACCAGAGTAAGTGTTCCTTTTCTTAATCCAGTCCTCTAACTTAGCTATGTTGATCTGTTCCTACCCCTGTAGGAGTTAGGGGTAGTAGTAATAGTTAGCTATGCTGATCTGCTCCTACCCCTGTAGGAGTTAGGGGTAGTAGTAATAGTTAAGTTAGCTATGTTGATCTGCTCCTACCCCTGTAGGAGTTAGGGGTAGTAGTAATAGTTAGCTATGTTGATCTGCTCCTACCCCTGTAGGAGTTAGGGGTAGTAGTAATAGTTAAGTTAGCTATGTTGATCTGCTCCTACCCCTGTAGGAGTTAGGGGTAGTAGTAATAGTTAAGTTAGCTATGTTGATCTGCTCCTACCCCTGTAGGAGTTAGGGGTAGTAGTAATAGTTAAGTTAGCTATGTTGATCTGCTCCTACCCCTGTAGGAGTTAGGGGTAGTAGTAATAGTTAAGTTAGCTATGCTGATCTGCTCATACCCCTGTAGGAGTTAGGGGTAGTAGTAATAGTTAGCTATGCTGATCTGCTCCTACCCCTGTAGGAGTTAGGGGTAGTAGTAATAGTTAAGTTAGCTATGCTGATCTGCTCCTACCCCTGTAGGAGTTAGGGGTAGTAGTAATAGTTAGCTATGTTGATCTGCTCCTACCCCTGTAGGAGTTAGGGGTAGTAGTAATAGTTAAGTTAGCTATGCTGATCTGCTCCTACCCCTGTAGGAGTTAGGGGTAGTAGTAATAGTTAGCTATGTTGATTTGCTCCTACCCCTGTAGGAGTTAGGGGTAGTAGTAATAGTTAAGTTAGCTATGTTGATCTGCTACTACCCCTGTAGGAGTTAGGGGTAGTAGTAATAGTTAAGTTAGCTATGTTGATCTGCTCCTACCCCTGTAGGAGTTAGGGGTAGTAGTAATAGTTAAGTTAGCTATGTTGATCTGCTCCTACCCCTGTAGGAGTTAGGGGTAGTAGTAATAGTTAAGTTAGCTATGCTGATCTGCTCCTACCCCTGTAGGAGTTAGGGGTAGTAGTAATAGTTAGCTATGTTGATCTGCTCCTACCCCTGTAGGAGTTAGGGGTAGTAGTAATAGTTAAGTTAGCTATGTTGATCTGCTACTACCCCTGTAGGAGTTAGGGGTAGTAGTAATAGTAGAAGTAGTTCTGTAAAGTATCTTCTCTGCATTATATAGGCCTCTTCTAGTGCCTTTTTCTGGATTCTTAATCCAGTCTATGCATTGTGTTTTCAGATCCAATACATTGGGTCTGTTGAATTAACTGCTAAAAGCATTCTAACAGATATCTGTCACAGGGATTTTTCCAAATGCCCAGAAAGTGAGGAGGATGTATTGTCCACCACAGGACAGGAAATACACTTCAAGAACAGTTTGCAAGATGTTGCGGATGTATTTAAGCCTGCAGAGAGCTCGTTCTCACACCAAGAAACTTAGGATAGCCTCTCCGCTGTCAGCGTGCTAACCAAAAGTCCCCAGTATCAACAAACTCGCTCAGTTTTTCCAGTCAGTTCCTGGATTCTGGTTCTCTTTATTGGGAGTATATGTGGCGAAAGGGTTGTGTGTGTTTTGGATACAGCGGGAGGTTGCCTTATGTTGTACAGCATCAGTATTGTCCCTTGAACGGATATAGAGGTTCATATTGGCCAATTTAGTGTGGACACCTATTATTCCTGTGCTGTGAAGGCTTCCTGTCAGTGTGTTGATATAAGAGGTGCTACTACAGGAAATCCCAGCAGTGAACCTTGATTAACTTTCCATCTAGGCAGGGCAGTGCACTGTGGAGCATTGTGGACTGAGTCCATTGTCAATACGTGGAGGGAGGACAGTTAAAAGGATAGCGTTTTTGTCACCAGACCTGAAATGACTTTTACATAATTGGGGTTAGTGTCATTTCCTCCATCATACACACACCTGTGCAGCACCCACTCGGGTGATGTAAAGATGAGATGTTGCTACTTCTGCAGTAAACGTCCAGAAGCATAACTTAACCTGCCTTAAGAAAACTGCAGTATATCGTGAGCAAGAGGTTACACGGGAGACGTATCGACAGACAGCTCCTCGTTTTGTCTGTCTGCTGTGTTTACGTCAGAGGAGCAGAGGAGTGTAGACTTGGTCCCCGGACCCGAACACCTAGCCCGGCCCCCAGTCTCACGCTCCCACATGTACTGTACATTAAGCCGTGTTCACGTACAGTCGTTTTCTGGGAGTGGTACGAGAGATAGCTGGGGTGTTAACTGTTTAGCTTAATCAGAACAAGTCGGGGGACAATATTGTTTCCGGAGCCTCCACCAGACTTAGAGCAGTCCTTCTTCTACAGTAGGGTACATGTATCTAGAGGTTTTCCACCAAGCAGTAGCAATAGTAGTAGTAGTAGTAGTAGTAGTAGTAGCAGTAGCAGCAGTAGCAGTATTATCAGTAGTAGTAGCAGTAGTAGTAGCAGTAGCACTAGTAGTAGCAGTAGTAGTAGCAGTAGCAGTAGTAGAAGCAGTAGCAGTATTAGTAGCAGTAGCCCTAGCAGTAGCCCTAGCAGTAGCACTAGTAGTAGCACTAGTAATAGCAGTAGCACTAGTAGTAGTAGCAGTAGTAGAAGCAGTAGCAGTATTAGTAGCAGCAGTAGAAACAGTAGCCCTAGCAGTAGTACTAGAAGTAGAACTAGTAGTAGCACTAGTAGTAGCACTAGCAGTAGCAGTAGCACTACTAGTAGTAGCAGTAGCAGTAGTAGAAGCAGTAGCAGTATTAGTAGCAGTAGCCCTAGCAGTAGCCCTAGCAGTAGCACTAGTAGTAGCACTAGTAGTATCAGTGGTAATAGCAGTAGTAGTAGTAGAAGCAGTAGCAGTAGTAGTAGCAGTAACACTAACAGTAGCAGTAGCACTAACAGTAGCAGTAACATTGGTGATATAAGGAGCAGCAGGGTGGGGACGGCCTGTCAACACCCCAGGGAGAGGAGAGCAAGACCAGGGCTGTACAAGGCAAGCAAACAAGCTTAGAGCAACACTCCATAAACACTTAGAATATACTATAGACAAGGAGCTCATAGCTAAAAACTTGGGCCCTATGTATAACTCTGGAGCCTAGGTATAATCAACAAGGGCCCAGAGTTTGACCTGTTTCAGTTTACGTGTTCAGGAAAAACCAAAATAAGAAACTCTACACCGACCGACGTGTTCACTGGCCTTGTCATGTCATGTACTGTCAATTCATAGTCTCTAATGTGACACAATGCTTAGATCAATTGTAAGTCTCGTACGAGCGCTTTGTATACTAACAAGGGATCTTGCTCTCTATTTCTGCTCGGCCCCGCGCTGTTACAGTGCGACTAGAGTAAATGTTTATTGCCCTTGTGTCAACCCCACAGACTGAAGGATTAGCCTTTCGCCCGTTCTTGACATGCGCCGGCATGCCGACAAATGACTCATTCCCCAAGGTGAAAAACTCTCCTCTAGCAATGCAATGGCAATTGGAACACCATTGATCTGTAAGCCCTTATGTTCTCCATGTCCTAAAGCTGTGCTATTGTTGTGACCGACCAGGGAGGACAGTATTGCCAAGAGAGAGCTGCAGATCGATCCCAGATGAGAGGCCTGCTACAACCAGATCCAGGGCTGCGTTTCAAATGGTACCCTATTCCTGTTATAGTGCTCTACTTTCGACCAGGGCCCATAGGGAATAGGGTGCAATTTGGGATGGAGACCAGAGGTTCAGGTGGTGACTACCTGGCTGAAAGATCTATGGCAGGATATGAGCCATGCTACAAGGATGTTTTGCACTAGCCATGTCATAGGGGCCAATCAATAGGATAGGTTGAAGCACGATGAATTACAATGTAGGTGACTGAGTGTTTTTGGTATGGAAAAGTTTATTCATGGTATAATGTTTGAGTTCAGTAGTAACGTTTAACAATGTGTGATAAATGGATAGAATCTTACCTGACGTGACTAATTGAAATGCCTGGTCCTCTTTATGTCATTGCTGTAAATGAGAATGTGTTCTCAGTCAATTTACCTGGTAAAATAAGGATTAAGTCAAATTAAAAAAATATGTTAGAGGCTGAGAGTTCATATTCAGGATGCCTATGATGTTATGATTTATCTGGCTGTGACATCACTACATATCAAATGATGGAATAAAGGTCTTATTTCAGAGGGAATGAAGTTGACAAATGATCAGCGTTCGTCCCGTAAGACCCTGAGTTGGTCCTGGAGTTGTCAGAACTATCCTTCCAGAGAGAGTCAGCAGACCAGTTCATTATTATGTGATATTTTACAACAGTATTTTTCTGCCTGCTCCTCTGTCAGAGTGATTCTCAATAGCACGAGGGAAGGGGAAAACGCATCATCCCTCGGCGAGTGAGCTGCTCTCTCTCTCATACATCGCCAGGATTCGCTCAGCGCCTCGCGTAAGAAAAAGCAGATGTGTTCCTACGGCGAGCAGAACTTTGTTCTGCTAGTGTGCATCCCAAATCGCACCCTTTTTCCTTTATAGTGCACTACTTTTGACCAGGGCCAATTTGGCTCTAGTCAAAAGTAGTGCACTATATAGGGAATAGGGTGCCAATTGGGACGCGTCCCTTGTGTTTTTCTTCTTTGCCTTGACACTAAGGGGTGTCTCTTTCCACCATTAATTTCTGCCTGTAGCTCCAGTGGGGGTATGGTTACATAGCAGCGACAGTTTATGTTCTGATTGCGGATATAGAGGCATTAAAGCTGTATACGACATCTAAAAGTGACCTAATGGAGTCTAGTCTAGACCAATCCATCCCCAGAATTATTCCGGATTACAGAAATAAGACCAAATTAAGCTGTGAGGGCTAATAATATTTGATTAGTTTGGGCTGCGGATTCAGCTAGCTGCTAAAGACTGAAACAGACCCGTGGGTCCAGTAGTAGAGCTCTGATCTTTCTCTGGTGTTTCTCTGCGGTTCTTTTCCATGGACCTTTACTCTTAACTGTTGTGAATGCTCAGGACACACAGACCATTACAAGCACAGGTCTCTCAACATGTGTAAGGATCTCACCGATTGATATCAGTAGAAAAATCATGAGGAGATGCTACGTAATGCTAGTCTAATACTTGTTGGCCAGTTCAGCTGTCATATAAATAGACACATATCAAAACCTATGGAGAATGCTGTTGTCTGAATGCCAACATCTCGTGATTTATATAGTAGTCTGTAGTCTGTCAGCGTTAACACAATGTGGTCTAGCATTGCTTATCAAGACCCAGGGCTAAGAAGTGCCAAAGAAGGAGCTCTCTGCCCTCACACATACTGGACATAATAAACCATTAGAGAGATGAGCTGCTCTTCAGAGTGAAGAGAAATGCTTTCAACTTGAGAGTGTAAGGTCATCCCAATTCCTCAAATGTCAAATATTAGAGTGTGTGAGAGTGTGTGAGGTGAAAAGACTGATAATAATTACGAAAAGTTGGCTAAGAGTTTCACGCTCGCTTGCTTGTTCTTTGGGATGGAGGTTTTGTGAGTTACTCTCAGGCGTAATGAAAATAAAATCTCTCTCTGGGATACCACAGGATAAACAGTTAGCCGTTACCCGAGCGAGAGGAGCGAGGAGGAGCTCAAAGGGCATCCCATCCGTTATCTAAGATGGCGTTTATCCTGGCGTGAGTCAGTCGGTGGAAAAAAACCTCAGTGCCAATAAAACGCTTGATGTCAAGAGACGTAACAAAGATGTGCTGCTAAAGCTTTGTTCCTCCAATTTTAAAAGAGAAATATCTTTGCTTGAGCTTGTACAGTATGTGTGGGTAAAATGTTGAGTGAAGCTAGTCTTTCTACTCTGAAAGATTAAGGCTTTTTGCAACAGATGCGTAGCTAGTTTTACAGATGAACATTTAACGGGGGACCTATTCAAGAAGAGGACGTTTGGCATATGGAATGCTGGCGTGCGTACTCTGTAGACCTGTGCCATAAATTGGAGCAGGAAAGGACATTACAGCAGGTATCGCCAAGACTGCAGAGCTATATTATATAACATTATGTACAGTGATGTGCTATATCACCAGACCAATTTAACGTCAGAAAAGCTACTAAATCAGGTGGATAGCCCCCTAACACATAGTCTACCTTCTATTGTATGCACACAGTTATTATTCATTTCAATTCATCACATTCCAGAGGAGGCCCTGAACATACCAATCCATTTCTCATAGGAAATATAGACGGTATTTGATTTGCTATATGAATCAAAACAACACATACCAGAGGTCTGCACATACCACATACAAATCCCATCCTGATATGAATTATAGACAGTAGTTGTACTATATTGATCAAATCACATGCAGCAACATTTTCCGGCTGAAGTAGAACTAACATGTTCCTGGGTTTACCCCAGCCTATGTACAGTAATATCAAGGTGGTGACACCTTGACTGTCTAAACGGACACGTCTGTTGTGTGTTATGAAAGGTGCACAGTGCACGTGTTGTTAATCAAATGACGTGTCTTCCCACGAAGCCACAAACATGTCAGGAGGGTGATTTTTGTTGTTTTTTCAGCCCTTTGGAATGTGGTGTCTGTTTAAGCCACTGGGTGTATGGTAATTGAAAGCACATTGACAATCCCTCAAACGTGTAGAGCTGCCACTGAGCCGTTTCATGGCAGCTTTTATTTCAAATAAATAGTCAAAAGGGTATGTTGTTGTTTTCCGTAGATAATCAACCCAAAACTTTAATTAAGCCAACATCTGTTTGCATTGTTGCATTTGAAACGAATGCTTTTGTGAATTCAAAACAGTTTATTTTTTCTGAAGTGCTCTAACCACTAACTGTAATTTGTTATCAGGTCGACTAAGCTCACTCTTCACTTTCAAGCAGGGGCACAACTTTCACTGGGGACGGGGGGGGACATGTTCTGAAATTGCATTTTTGTCCCTCACAGTTTTATCATTGGAATGTGATACAAAACGAGGCAACGGTGTGCTTTAGGACTATGCGGATGCCTCCGAACGGTCGGGTAGGCTGTTTGGAGTGTTTATCTGGCTGGATAAAAAAATGTTATGAATTATGTCCCCCCCACTTCTAAAAACGAAAGTAGCGCCCCTGCTTTCAAGCATATGGATGCTTACTGTGATTAGCACACCAATTGTGGAATGTCTCCGATATGTTTTTGGAGGTTCAGAGGTTCTGACCTCAAAGACGCCTGACAAATGTGGTTATTGCCGGGATTTTCCATAATAAAAGTGCACACCCATCCCCCTTACTCACCCCAATGCCCTCCGATGACAGAATGTTGTACCAGGGTCATATATCAGACAGGACCTCCATTTGAAGACAGGATGATCTTAGACCTGGGGAGAAGAAGGCAGAGAAAAGGGAAGAGGTGAGAGGGCACGAATGTGAGATGGGGGAGGTGAAGGAGGCTTAATGCCTCCCTACCTGACTCCCAGGCCTACCTGAACGTTTGTGTATGATAAACCCCTGGCCACGCCACTCGTCTCACTCCCTCACCCCTCTCACCCCATCACCCCCCGACAAAGGGGGCTCAATCAATCGCAGAGAGGGGGTAACCTTAGCTATTACGTCTGTCCACTTTCTCAGTGGGGCTCGGTGCAAAGGTGAGGGGGTGCTCCTTGGGGCAGGGATTGGAGGCTTGGAGCGGGGCATGGGTCTGGGTCCTCCTGTCCCTTATAGTGGACTCAGTCAGCTTGAGGCTGAACCCC
Source organism: Salmo salar (assembly GCF_965601325.2). Lineage (NCBI taxonomy): Eukaryota > Metazoa > Chordata > Actinopteri > Salmoniformes > Salmonidae > Salmo > Salmo salar. Next base: position 22,929,557 of record NC_138294.1, on the reverse strand, counting down.
TGCACCCCTGCCTGCTGGGGCTGATATTGGGGTGATATATTAGAGATCAGGTCTGATATTGGGGTGATATATTAGAGATCAGGTCTGATATTGGGGTGATATATTAGAGATCAGGTCTGATATTGGGGTGAGATATTAGAGATCAGGTCAAATATATTAGAGATCAGGTCTGATATTGGGGTGATATATTAGAGATCAGGTCTGATATTGGGGTGATATATTAGAGATCAGGTCTGATTTTGGGGTGATATATTAGAGATCAGGTCTGATATTGGGGTGAGATATTAGAGATCAGGTCAAGTATATTAGAGATCAGGTCTGATATTGGGGTGATATATTACAGATCAGGTCTGATTTTGGGGTGAGATATTAGAGATCAGGTCTGCTTTTCAGGTGATATATTAGAGATCAGGTCTGATTTTCAGATGATATATTAGAGATCAGGTCTGATATTAGGGTGATATATTAGAGACCAGGTCTGATATTGGGGTGATATATTAGAGATCAGGTCTGCTTTTCAGGTGATATATTAGAGATCAGGTCTGATATTGGGGTGATATATTAGAGATCAGGTCTGATATTGGGGTGATATATTAGAGATCAGGTCTGATATTGGGGTGATATATTAGAGACCAGGTCTGATATTGGGGTGATATATTAGAGATCAGGTCTGCTTTTCGGGTGATATATTAGAGATCAGGTCTGATATTGGGGTGATATATTAGAGACCAGGTCTGATATTGGGGTGATATATTAGAGATCAGGTCTGCTTTTCGGGTGATATATTAGAGATCAGGTCTGATATTGGGGTGATATATTAGAGATCAGGTCTGCTATTGGGGTGATATATTACAGATCAGGTCTGATTTTGGGGTGATATATTACAGATCAGGTCTGCAATTGGGGTGCTATTGGGGGTGATGCCCTGGTGGTTCGTAGAGCTGCCTGCCATGACTGGACCATTTAAATCAAACTGCCAGAGCAGAGGGGGAGACGGAGGGGGAAACGGATGTAGAGACTGAGGGGGAGACGGAGGTTGAGAGTCATAAATCACTACCAGAGAAGGGTAAGACCTGCTTTTTCACTTCTATGAGGAAGCAAATGGTCTACATTTTCATGAAAAAAAAAGTTTAAGTTCCCCTGTCAATCCGTTAGTTTGCCTCTCGCACAGCTTGTGTATGGTTGGCATTTCCTCAGGACAGAGTTATAGAAAAAGGATATATTACTGAACCAGAGGCCCGTTTTTTAACAGTGGGTTTGCTCTTACGGATGCCTTTTCAACTGCACTGACCAGCTGAATGCACTGTAACACTTTAGTTATACAGTTGTACTGCATGTCGAAGGAAGCCTTGGACCTGCATGCACTCACAGTACAGTGGCTAGTTACGCAAGTGTGCGTTGAACGCAGCCTTATCAAACTGTTTAGGAATGTTCCATGCTGGGGGTAGTAGAGTTTGTTAGCATTTTTGCACCTAAACACATGAAGCTTCAAGTGTGAGTTCCAGGAACTATAGCGGAAGCCTTAGCTCTAGCACAGCACCTACCCTTGTGTGTAGCACACCGGAAAGTAAACGCAATAATTCATTTCATACACTTGTTTTCTTTACCGTAAACTTCCCACCTGCTCCATTCATATTGAAAGGATTACAACATCGATCCCCCATAGAGGCGCTAAGTGCTATTTGTTGGCTCTCTCTTCAGAGGCTGAATGGAACTAATGTGGTTCTCTTTTCAGTGCAGTTCCAATAAGGAAATTAATCAATTGAAATATGTCACGACTTCCGCCGAAGTCGGCTCCTCTCCTTGTTCGGGCGGCGTTCGGCTATCGACGTCACCGGCTTTCTAGCCATCGCCGCTCCATTTTTCATATATGCATTTGTCTTGTCTTGTTTCCATACACACCTGGTTTTCATTTCCCCAATTAAGCTACTTGTATTTAACCCCCTGTTTCCCATCATTGTTTGTGTGTAATTGTTTCATGTTATGTGGTGTTAGTTTACACGCTTTACTTTTATGTTTCGTTTTTTGAGCGCGTTTGATTTATGTAGTGCTCTCGTTTTGGAACTATAATACAAGTGTGCCTGTTCATTATACTCTGCTCTCCTGCACCTGACTTCGCCTCCAATACACCTTTTGACAAAATAAATGCATTAGGGCGGAATCTATGGATTTCACATGACGGGGCAGGGGTGCAGCCATGGGTGGGCCTGGGAGGGCATAGGCCCACCCACTGGGGAGCCAGGCCCAGCCAATCAGAATGAGTTTTTCCCCACAAAAGGGCTTTAAAACAAACAGAAATACTCCTCAGTATGTTCAGTATAATTACCAATTCACTTCAATACATTTTAACTGGATTTATTGCCATTTTATGTTTGTGTCAAAGCTCTTGCAATTCTACTGCTGTTACATTCATGTGGATCAGATGTTGCATAACAACAGTCCTTCTCCATATGAAATGTATATAGAGTTGACGTGTTTTAAATGCACTCCACTGCATCTTCCATAGTACAAACATTTCACTCCACAACTCCACCCTGCTGAGAGCTATCCCTTTTCTTTCACAGCAGTTAAAGCAGCCAGAATCAAGTTCAGCTTGGAATGCGACCGTGCTTTCACTGGCCAGCGGTTGTACTGTAGCACGAGTCGTGTGTTTGTCTCACGGCAAAAAGACAGATGGCTGGAGCTGACACTGGCTCTGAAAAAGTCAGTGTGGGTCGGTTGCCAGTATGCGATTTCAACTGGATTCTCAGCAGTAGTCTAGCCTAATGTGTAACAGTATTAGAAAAAGCAAAGCACTGGGCTCCCAAAATGGATGATATCAGAAATGTCAAGAACTAAATAGACCCATACTGGCAAGTGTCAGATGTGCGTGGGAAACACCCCGTCCGTGACGGTCAGTCATTTGTTGAATGTGTTTTGTCAATGGAAAGCCAATGGAAAGTGTGTGAGTAGGGAGAGAGAGAGAGAGAGAGATGGAGAGGGTCAGAATCATGTGACGTGTGTGCCAGCCTCACCATGTGCTTCGAGTTAGAGCGACAGACAGTGTCTCCGGTTTTTATCCTTTTCACTTCCCTCCCCCCTAAATGACCATCCCCGTTGACAGATCCAGGGGGCGATTGAAGTACTACGTTCTAAAGTGTTACTATGTGGAATGGAAGGAAGCTCAAGAAGAGGTGAATACAGCTCTAATCTAAAGTGAAGGGTCTTACCAATGCTAACCAACGTTTACTAGGCTACCAAATATATTCTTCTTACTTTTTTTTCATTGCTGTCCATTTAGGTCTTCCCAAGAGTCCTCTCTCTTTGATGGTTGTTTGTCTAAACTCAGCCAATCAGCATCCCTCTTATCTTTCAGGGGACCGAAATGTTTCATGTCATCATAGACAATTGGCTTATTCACTCTCACTCTGAGATAATGTGCTGATAACGCTTAAAATAGCCCTACCAGTCCAGCCCTGTCACATTTCATCCAACAACCAAAACAACATCAAATGCTACATAGCTTAGTGTAGTTTGGGCCAGGTTAATGAATGTCGATGAAGTGAGGAATATCCTCTCCAGCTACTGGCACCCAAATGGCACCCTATTCCCTATATAGTGCACTACTTTTGACCAGGGCCCATATGGCTCTGGTCAACAGCCTCTGTCTGTCGGTTTCCTCCTCTTCTAATGCTAATAACTGCTTTCCCCTTACAGATGTCTGGTAGCCAATAAAACCTGCCCAAAGAACCACAGCTGGAGCAACCGCTTGTGTAGATGTATGGCGGTGCAACGCGACACCCCTTCCCCGCCCCAGACACAACACTCGGGTGAGTAGGCCCTAGTACTGATGCTGATACTGCATCTGTTGCACAACTGAATTACCGCTTATTAGACTGAATTACCGCTTATTAGACTGAATTAGCTACTTCTTATTAGACTGAATTACAGCTTATTAGACTGCACTACTGCTTAATAGACTGAATTACCGCTAATTAGACTGAATGACCACTTATTAGACTGAATTACCGCTTGTTAGACTGAATTACTACTTGTTAGACTAAATTACCGCTTGTTAGACTGAATTACTGTTTGTTAGACTAAATTACCGCTTATTAGACTGAATTACAGCTTATTAGACTGAATTACCGCTTATTAGTCTGAATTCCTGCTTATTAGACTGAATTAGCTACTGCTTATTAGACTGAATTACCTCTTCTTAGACTGAATTAGCTACTGCTTATTAGACTGAATTAGCTACTGCTTATTAGACTGAATTAGCTACTGCTTATTAGACTGAATTAGCTACTGCTTATTAGACTGAATTACGCTTATTAGACTGAATTAGCTACTACTTATTAGACTGAATTACCGTTAGACTGAATTACCGCTTATTAGACTGAATTAGCTACTGCTTGAATTAGCGTTTATTAGACTGAATTAGCTACTGCTTATCAGACTGAATTACCGCTTATTAGACTGAATTAGCTATTCCTTATTAGACTGAATTACCGCTAATTAGACTGAGTTACCACTTATTAGTCTGAATTCCTGCTTATTAGACTGAATTAGCTACTGCTTGTTAGACTGAATTACCGTTTATTAGACTGAATTAGCTACTGCTTATTAGACTGAATTACTGCTTATTAGACTGAATTAGCTACTGCTTATTAGACTGAATTACCGTTTATTAAACTGAATTAGCTATTGCTTACTAGACTGAAATACAGCTTATCAGACTGAATTAGCTACTGCTTATTAGACTGAATTACCCCTTATTAGACTGAATTAGCTATTGCTTATTAGACTGAATTACCGCCTATTAGACTGAATTAACTACTGCTTATTAGACTGAATTACCGCGTATTAGACTGAATTAGCTACTGCTTATTAGACTGAATTACTGCTTATTAGACTGAATTACCGCTTAATGTGGTGAATTATGTTTCTCTTTGAGTTCAATATTACTAAGATAGGCTTATGCTGTTCTGAGGGTGTCCTAGTTGTGGTATGGATTGAAATGTGGAGTCAAGAGAATGTGTTGTGCACGATTAACGGTCTTTTAATGGCCTCTTACAAGACTGTGACAGAGTGAAGCGACATGCTAGAGTATCATAAAGAAAAAAAAACGGACACAGAGAAGGACAATGCGCTCTTGGTTTTTTACAACAGCCCTCAAAATCCTCACAGAGACACAGACCAGCACTTGAGTCTCTTCAACAACTCACCAACAAGAGAACAACTCAACACTCAATGTGACGCGAGACGTGATCCCCACACACTATTTACAACCCGAGTCCACTTTTTTCTAAGGCAGATGTTGAAAGCACCCAGGTCATGTCTCAGTGAGTTGTCACTATGAAAACACAACATGGCAGTTGTTTGTCAGCAGACGTGGCTACTCAGTAGAGAGAACAAACGAGAGACAGAAGAAATCAAAAAGAATCCCAGAGCACTGGATTCCATGGCTTCGTCCCAAATGCGACCCTATTCCCTTTATTGTGCACTACTTTTGACCAGGGCTATGTAGGGAATAGGGTGCCCTTTGGGACGAAGCCCATGGCTCACGCCACTCTACCCCAGCCACAAAATGTTTATGAAGCAATGAAAGCAGGAAGCCAATCAAACAACTCTGTTGTTGCATGAAAGTTAATCTCTCTTAACAGACCTTGGCTTCAAAGTTTACTCACTCATATTAAAAAGCGTCTGGGTAAATTGGGAACATCGAGCCATCAAGATTTGGTTTAATGGGGGGATCACCCTTTTTCATCAGCTGATATTGACTTTATGATCAAAGCGTAGCTTTATCATGCAGTTACCAGATTCAAGAAGATGTTGGTAAACTGTAGGTTTATTGTCCAGTCATACGATGACATTTACTGGCTGACAATTCATTGAATTTCTCATTGATTATCATTCAACCCCATTGCCATGTTCTACAATTTGATGGAACCCAAAGAAACTTTTAGCTAGGCCTATATCTTCCACATTACAGACGAATAATTCAACGAGAGGACTTGATAGCAAAAGCCATACGAGAGCAGGAGAGCTGATTTGTGTTTCCTCTTCACACTAACCAACTTTGACAGGCCCAATCAGAGGTAGATCTAGAAGCTTAGAGGTGCGTGCTCTGCTCTACTCCGCTCACAGGGACAGTTTATCCCAAATGGCCACATTTGAGACGCAACCATGGAATAGAATGTCTCCGCTATGCAGTCAGAGGCTCCCCAGGTCAGTATGAAACACCAACTGAAGTCTTCAGAGGAACAGACACCAGTACCCTAGAGCTGGACAGTTATAGCGCCTGTTTAGTATACAGTTGGGGTCATTACTCCTATAGGGAATTAGGACTTTGATTTAGGGAGACAGATACGTCATTATGCCGTGGTTACGGTCCGTCCGGATTTAACCATCATCTAGAGTGTGGTATCATTCACAGAGGGAGGTGAGGTAGCTAGACCTGGGGTTTGTTTTTCATTGGTTCGACCGCATCAGGGTTGTCACTAATGACTAATAGAGGGCTCTCTTTCCTATTTCTCTGCGATCACATCCTCTTGCATAAAGAGAGTGAGTGATTGAGTGAGAGAGAGAGAGAGAGAGAGAGAGAGAGAGAGAAATTAGAGCGAGAGTAAGGTAGAGGGAGAGAAAGAAAGAGAAGAGGGAGAGAGCGAGCGTGTGTGTCGAGGTAATTAACGTTTTTGGTTTTCTTCTACCACGTCTCAAGGTTTGTGGTGATCTCATAAGTCACATAAGTAATGGTAGTTATGGGTGACTCCCTCTGCAAATAAACCAGAGTTTGGATGGCAGCTAGATCCTTACTCCCTCTTGTCTGTCTCTCTTCAGATAAGCAGAACATTGGCTTATAATGATCTCCACACAAGACAGAAGAGCTGGAGATCCATGAGAGACCTTTCTAGCTCCATTAACTACAGTACACTACCTCCCTGATGATCACCAAAATCAGAGACACCGTCGGCACGTCGTTAATTATGGTCGACGTCAGCGGGCACAGTGTCAAATTTCTGTGTGAAACTGTTAAAAAAAAAAAGTCGACTTGGATGCCACTGAAAATGTAGTGATTATTTTCAGATTGCGAAGTTGTTGGACCGTTCTAAATCAAGCCAAACTTGATTAATGATTTACTGTAAATTCAACTCAGTAAATGACAACTGACATTGATTCATGATTCATGATAAACCACAGTGCAACATTATGCATATTCAAGCATACCCCATAAGGTATACTTGACCAATTATCGGATGTGTTATTGAATAGCATCCATCACTAAAGACTCATGAATTATGAATTGATAGTTTGTTCAAAGTGGAAATGTATTTTTCTCTTTGTCTGAAGCACCACAACAGCCCCATATAAAAGCAAAAAGTCCATTAATGTGTTAGGGTTAGAAAACCTCACTGTGGTAAACATCTCCACGCGTTGCCATCGCAATCTGGGTCTGTTCATCAGCAAACACATAAACACAGTAACGACAGGAATTTAGTTCCTGACTGCAGCCAAATCTCTTTCTCTCTCTCTCTGGAAGATATCCCTTTCGTTTATTCGCCTGTGTTGTAAAGAAAACATCTGTTTGCTCCACTGGGGGGAAAATATATTGTGAGGAATTTAGGGCAGGAATGCACATTCTATTCATTCTATCTCCAATAGTTTGCTGCTGTGATGTCAAACAACAACTCTAGCTAGCTTTCAAGTCTGCAGGATACTGTTATGTTCTTCTTATGCACAGATACAGGATCTAAATTTGACCAGTTTCTCACAGCAGGAAAATAATCTTGCAGCATCAGCTAATATAGAGGTTGATACATTTTTAGTTAGGGCAAATCAAGTCGGACATTTTTAAGTGGGAATTATAAACTTTAGAAGCTTTTTAAACCTTGAATACACTACAAGTTTGCATTTCCTGCTGTGCAGGAAATTTCCTGCAACAAGAGGGTGATCAAATTAAGATCCTACATCTGTAAGCTCTTGAGAAAAGTGTTCCATACCATCCGATCCAGGGGGTTACAACATCAACGTCTCCACACAGACGACTAGCCGAAAATAGAACATTTCACAATCTGTTAACAAGTGCTGACAACATTTACATTTTAGTCATTTAGCAGACGCTCTTATCCAGAGCGACTTACAGTAGTGAATGCATACATTTCATTTCATACAATTTTTTTGTTTTTTTTCTGTGCTGGCCCCCCGTGGGAATCGAACCCACAACCCTGGCGTTGCAAACACCATGCTCTACCAACTGAGCTACAGGGAAGGCTACTCACAACGATAGCAACCAGGGATATAAAACACATCTGTCTTTAGAACGCCTGTATGTGATCAGATCAGATCACATCCTGCCTCTTCCTGGGCTGGGGTCAATTCCATTTCAAATCAGGAAGCGCCTCCTGAATTGACTGAATGGAAATATAACTGACCTCAACCCTGGTCTCTCAATAAGAATATGGTGAACTGACATGGAAATGCTAAATGTGTGTAATGTGTATGTTTTTATGCTTTTAATGTATGTTTTTGTCTGTTTTTATCCTTTCAATGCCAAGAGTGCCAAAGCCAATTTTCAATTTTGTGCAAACCTAATGGACAATAAACTTTTGCAATGTACACTGAACAAAAATATAAGTGCAACATGTCCAATGTTTCATGAGCTGAAATAAAAGATCCCAAAAATGTTCCATAATATTATGCACAAAAAGCTTATTTCTCTCACATTTTTTTGCACAAATTTGTTTACATCCACGTTAGTGAGTATTTCTCCTTTGCCAAGATAATCCATCCACTTGACAGGTGTGGCATGTCAACAAGCTGTAGAAAGCCACTCTAAAATGTGCAGTTTTGTCACACAACACAATGCCACAGATGTCTCAGGTTCTGACTGCAGGAATGTAAACTAGAGCTGTTGCCAGATAATTGAATGTTCATTTCTCTACCATAAGCCACCTCCAATGTCGTTTTAGAGAATTTGGCAGTACATCCAACCGACCTCACAACCGCAGACCATGTGTATGATGTCGTTGCTCATGTCAACGTTGTGAACAGAGTGCCCCATGGCATTGGGGCACTCTGTTGGGTTATGGTATGGGCAGGCATAAGCTACGGACAACGAACACAATTGCATTTTATCAATGGCAATTTGAATGCACAGAGATACCGTGATGAGATCCTGAGGCCCACTGTCATTCCATTCATCCACCGCCATCACCTCATGTTTCAGCATGATCTGTACACAATTCCTGGAAGCTGAAAATGTGCCTACTCACCAGACATGCCACCCATTGAGCATGTTTGAGATGCTGTGGATCGACGTGTACGACAGCGTGTTCCAGTTCCCGCCAATATCCAGCAACTTCTCACAGCCATTGGAGAGGAATGGGACAACATTCCACAGGCCACAATCAACAGCCTGATCAACTCTATGCGAAGGAGATGGTTTGCGCTGCGTGAGGCAAATGATGGTCATACCAGATACTGACAGGTTTTCTGATCCACACCCCTACCTTTTTTTTAAAGGTCTGTGACCAACAGATGCATATCTGTATTCCCAGGCATGAGAAATCCATTGATTAGGGCCTAATTAATTTATTTCAATTGACAAATTTCCAATGAAAAGTAACTCAGTAAAATCTTTGAAAGGGTTGCATGTTGTGTTTCTATTTTTGTTCAGTGTAATTCTAATCTAATCTCCTCCCCTGTATCTCTCTAGACTCGTTTGAAGCGGATATCTGCGGGTCAGATAAGGAGTTGGACGAGGAGACGTGTCAGTGTGTGTGCAGGCGACAGCTTCGGTCCTCGGGCGCATGCGGACTCCACCGCTACCTGGATAAGAACACGTGCCAGTGTGTGTGTAAGACGCTCCCATCGTCCTGTGGGCCGCACCAGCTTTTCAATAAAGACACGTGCCAGTGCTCCTGTGCCAGAACGTGCCCCAAGCACCAGCCACTCAACCGCACCAAGTGTGCCTGCGAGTGCAACGAGTCACCCAACCGGTGCTTCCTGAAAGGCAAAAGGTTCCACCAGGCCACCTGCAGGTAAATACAGCTTGATGATGATGATGATGAATGGAGGATGGATGAGAAGGATTGTTGAAAAGGAGGAGGAGGACGACATGGAGAAAGGTAACGAATGGAGGATAGAGATAAGTCTGATGATGACATTCCAAATTGCTATCGGGACAGCCTTTTCAGGTCTTTTCAGAGCATATTTCTATAGCAGACCATATACATTAGCATAGTCATTGGTAATTCAGCTAGCCAGTCAAGATGAAGGACTGAAGGGGGGATGAAAATCTCCTCTGTTGATCAATGTGGAAAGAAGAGAGTGTGGTTTGGAGCGTTCCTGACTTATTAATGATATTCCAGTTCCAGTTGAACCCATACTCTACTGGAGATGAGACCAGGGCATAGGGCTCTTGGTCAAAGTAGTGCACTAAATAGGGAACAGGGTGCCATTTGGGACGCAACCTATGTATAAGTCCTGTTAGATCCATGCCGCGAAGCCACAAGGCTGTACCACAGCTGTGTTTGCCAAGCCCTAAAATGACATGGCCTGTGTCAGACTAACCCTCTCCAGCTGGTGTCTAGCAGAGCCATGCTTCCAGACTCTGGGTAACGTAGAGAATGTATGCGGCCGCACATCCAGAGCTGTGGAGTGTTCTATCATTGAGAACGCCAACAAAGCTAGAATGACGGGCCCAAATAGAACGTGAAGAGTTATTATGTCAGCAAACCACTAGAATAAATTCATTATGTTAACTGATGACTACAATTGAGGACTCAAATACATGTCTATTGGCACACAGGGAAATTCATATGAACTGCTATACTATATAGACGACATGGCCAAAAGTATGTGGACACCCCTTCAAATTTGTGGATTCGGCTATTTCAGCCACACTCGTTGCTGACAGGTGTATAAAAATGAGCACACAGCCATGTAATCTCCATAGACAAACATCATCAGTACAATGGCCCGTACTTAAGAGCTCAGTGACTTTCAACGTGGCACCGTCACAGGATGCCACCTTTCCAACAAGTCAGTTCGTCAAATTTCTGCCGTGGTCAATTGTAAGTGCTGTTATTGTGAAGTGGAAACATCTAGAAGCAAAGTGGTAGGCCACATAAGCTCACAGAACAGGACCGTCAAGTGGTGAAGCGCGTACCGAGTAAAAATCGTCTGTCCCTGGTTGCAAATCTCACTACCGAGTTCAAAACTGCCTCTGGAAGCAATGTCAGCACAAGAACTGTTAGTCTGGAGCTTCATGAGATGTGTTTCCATGGCCGAGCAGCCGCACACAAGCCTAAGATCACCATGCACAATGCCAAGCGTCGGCTGGAGTGGTGTAAGACTCGCCGCCTATGGAGGAGTGGAAACGTGTTCTCTGGAGTGATGAATCACACTTCTGGCAGTCCGACGGATGAATCTGGGTTTGGTGGATGCCAGGAAAAAGTTACCTGCCCGAATGGATAGTGCCAACTGTAAGGTTTGGTGGAGGAGGAGGAATAATGGTCTGGGGCTGTTTTTCATGGTCCATTTCCAGTGAATGGAAATCTTAACGCTACAGCATACAATGACTTTCTAGACAATTCTGTACTTCCAACTTTGTGGCAACAGTTTTGTGGAAGGCCCTTTCCTGTTTCAGCATGACAATGCCCCAGTGCACAAAGTGAGGTCCATACAGAAATGGTTTGTCGAGATCAGTGTGGAAGAACTTGACTGGCCTACACAGAGCCCTGACCTCAACCCCATCGAAGACCTTTTGGATGAATTGGAACGACGACTGCGAACCAGGCTTAACCAGGCCCAACATCAGTGCTCGACCTCACTAACGCTCTTGTGGCTGAATGGAAGCAAGTCCATACAGCAATGTTCCAACATCTAGTGGAAAGCCTTCCCAGAAGAGTGGAGGCTGTTATAGCAGCAGAACTCCATATTAATGCCCATGACTTTGGAATGAGACGTTCAACGAGCAAGTGTCCACATACCTTTGGCCATGTAGTGTATATATGTCTGTGACATGACATTGCATGACTGGTAGTCATACATGTTCATTTTCCAGATGAGCTCACACACAAATTCGACATAAATCTTTTTCATTTCAAAGTTGCCAACTGCTTTATTTTTAGAAGTCCTGTGAATACATAACCGCCCAGGGTTGTAAATGAACTTGCAGTCCTGCACATTACACTGCGATAAAAATACTGGAATAAGGGCAGCCCATTTACCAGTGATCTCACTCAGGTTACGTTGCCAGTTCTACTCCTGTGGTCTTAAACCAGTGCCAGGGTGATAAACTATACCCAGTTAGTTAATATGAGCCCTCGTTAAGGGCTTGGTGTTCATTGGTTACAGTACAACATATTTCACTGGCAAATTAAAGGTTTCACTGCCTCACTGCTGTAAGTTAACTGCTAGTTCCCCCTGCCTGAAGGAACAACCCACTACGGTGACCCCTTGTAAACCCACGTTAATATGATTTATGACTATCCATCTGCAGTAAGGATCCAATGTCGGGAACATGGCCAATAGAATTGAATCGGTTTTCGTTTTTATCTGACACCAAACTTACTAGAAAAGGTTAATTTCCTGAAGAAAATGTGTGTTATTGATTTCGACCCCAACTGAGGGAGTTTTTGTCAGACACCCGAGGGACTTCCTTATATCGATGCCATACCATTGACATATACTGAGTAAGAGGTTGAACCTAGTAGGACAAATATTTAAAGAAAGAGTATGCCAGAATGGAGTAATAAGCCTGTGGTTTTATATATATATATATATATATATATATATATATATATATATATATATATGGTTAAAACCCCTGCACATTACATGATTTAAAGGGAAATTTACAAAAAATGCAACTTCATATTCATGATCTCCAGCACCACCCCAACATTAACATGTCTGAAAATGGCACGTTTCTGTGTTTTGTAGTAAAAAAATATAGAGGAACGTAAGTATTTCCAATGACATCATCGGTGTGCGTCATGTGATTTTAACCAACTATGAGCATTGCCTACAATTTGCCTACTAATTGTCTACTAAATGTCTACTAATAGTCATCTAATTGGATGATGATGTCATTGGAAACACATCTTCCTCTATCTTTTTTTACTGCAAAACGTAGAAACACGACATTTTCCCATATGTTGATGTTGGGGTGTTGCTGGAGATGATCCATTTTTTTTAAATGTCCCTTTAACATGAATCGTCTTTGCCTTCCCCTACTGTAGTTGCTACGGACCGCCTTGTGACGTGCGGAGGAATCGGCGCTGTGCATCAGGTTTTTACTTCAGTGAGGAGGTCTGCCGGTGCGTACCAACATACTGGAGAAGACAGGATTAACGTTGAGTTCACATTATGCAGCTGACCTGCTAACCGATTATAATGATTATAATCTATTATGCTAGCCGCAATTGTATGGAGAAGTACCTCGCCTGGACCGAGGTCGGGAAATGGTTGAAAGGACACAGAGTTTGTGGGCTACTTTGGAATTATAAAGTGGCACTTGGGACATATTATGGACATATTGATATGAACCCCAAATATCATGAGAGGATCTAATGAAAAGACTGAAGGATGGGGGAGCAATTTTGTATTTGTTTGTTATTCGTATGTCAGATATTGATTATATAATTTATTGCCACTAAATGTTGGCAACCTCTTTGTTTATTGCAATTTCAATCTTTCCAAGAAAATACACTGTGATCAATATGTGTGTATCATGTGATGCCTCTTTAAAATTAAAGTTGTATATTGTTAACTTATTTCTAATCTAGTTTATCATATTGAATTGTAGTTACTGATTGTAAATAACTAATGTACACACTTATCTTACAATTATGATCTTATGGCAGGCTATATTTACACAACAAAAATGTCATTTAAATTTCCATATGAATTAACGCAAAATAGCATGTCATTTCTGAACTGCCATCCACAGCATACACATTTATGTTAGATACTTGAAAATATACTATATATCACTTTTATATTTGGTCAACCACCTCACCAGCAATACTAACATTGGGACTCTCAGTTCTAGGATCATGATGATAGGGCCATACGTTTCCCAGGTTTGGCCCATTTTATGACGTGATGAGGATATCCTATGAATGGAAATCACCAGTAGGAGACCTCCAAGGAAGGGATACCGTGAACTAATACATGAATCCTGCCTTGTCAGTGAATGAATACTACTACTATGGAGAACCCTAATCAGCTAAATGGATAAGGATATCCAATCTACAGTACGGCAGTATGAAGACCAGTATGAGAGTGCTCCTAATCTTCTGACCAAAACTCATTGGACAAGTGAATGGATGTTTCAAAGTCTACCATGAAAGAGACAACGGGCTAAAGGACAAATGGTTACTAAGATGTTTCTAAGGTGCTCACTCCGTATGGGTTTAAACAAGAGCAGGTTGAGTTCTTGTTATAGTGTTGAAGTATTTCATGGTAATTTTCTACATCAACTGTATATGTATTGTTCCTATGTTTTTCTACTGGAAAATAAATCACCAATTTCGCAAGACGCACAGCTATTCTGAGTCGGTGATTGGACTGATGTAACTGACTGACGGTTGATCGATTATGTGGAAGCAAATAGTTCCTTTTTACTTGTCCTGTCTTTTGTCTTGTGTGCAGAAAAACTAGAAATGGACGCAGTAAAGCGTTTGGGCGGAAGGGCAATAAAAGAAGGCATGATAGATGGACTGTGGGCTTTGGCTTATTTCAACTGGAGAGTTGGAACGCTTTTATCTTGACATGGATATGCAAGCTAGCCACCGGGTAGGTATGTGAAAGACCACAGATGGCACTTAATAAATGTGTATTTATGAGCTTTGGAACTGGCCTGGGTCCACCTGATATTCACACACACTTTTCGTCTGAGCACTGTAAATATAGTAAGTAATTTGCTGCTCTTGTCCCACGCCAATGCATCAGTGTTAGTGTGATGTGTATGTTTTGTTTTTTTTGCTGTGTGTGTGTGTGTGTGTGTGTGTGTGTGTGTGTGTGTGTGTGTGTGTGTGTGTGTGTGTGTGTGTGTGTGTGTGTGTGTGTGTGTGTGTGTGTGTGTGTGTGTGTGTGTGTGTGTGTGTGTGTGCACGCCATATTCCTGGACATTCCCATTTTGGGCCTGCCCCAACTACTAGAGGTACCACTCATTACGTTATAAAGTATTTCAAAGTGCATAGCCCCCCAATAATGCCATACATTCATAGTTCCATTGGGAGGGGAGAGGTGAGAGGTAGAAAGGGGCTTACTGCTGATCTCCCCAGTTAAACAGAGCTCCACCTCTTTCTTATTTACACACAAGGTGGGCCCTTGTCCTCTTGAACCCCCAACCCTCACCCCTTAACCATTGTTCACTTCACCAGTGTAATGCATCTGGAGCACATTACCTCCATTACCTCCACCTATTCACTCTCTGTTACACTTTATCCAGACCCTTTATCTTAATCCAGACTCGTTATCTTCCATCCAGACTTTATCTTTATCCAGACTCTATCTTTCATCCAAACTCTCTATCTTCCACCCAGACTCTTATCTTCCATCCATACTCTTTATCTTCCACCCAGACTTTATCTTTATCCAGACTTTTTATATTTATCCAGATCCTTTATCTTTATCAAGACTCTTTATCTTTATCGAGACTCTTTATCTTTATGCGGACTTGTTATCTTAATCCAGACGCTGGTTGAGAGAATGCCAAGAGTGTGCAAAGCTGTGATCAAGGCAAAGGGTGGCTACTTTGAAGAATATAAAATCTAAATGATATGTGTTTAACACTTTTATGTTTACTACATGATTCCATATGTGTTTTTTCATAGTTTTGATGTCTTCACTAGTATTCTACAATGTAAAAATAGTCAAAATAAAGAAAAACCCTCAAATGAGGAGGCGTGTCCAAACTTTTGACTGGTACTGTATATATGTCTGTTCAAAGTATGTCTGTATGTTCAAAGTAAGTTCCTTCCTTTCCAGAAACAGGGCTTTCCAATGACATGGTAGAACACGCTCTGTCTCTGAATTCCGTCCAAATGGTTTTCCCATTGGTTCACCTCAGAAGGAGTCGGACAGAACATGTGTGGCTGTGGACCGTGAAACAGACAGAAAACCAGAAACAGCCATCGCATCAACAGAGGAAAGAAAGAAAGCTGAAAGAGAAAAAACATTGTCTCACTGATTTAACCCTTCTTTGACTTTTGCGGTCAACGATTAAAGTTTACATTCCACTGTATTAAAGTGGGTCGCCACGGGAACGGGATCAGGCCTTTGTTTGGTATTGGTGTGTTCCGCCGAGCGGGAAACAAAAACACTTTGCAGGATGGAACAGACAGCCGTCTAAACAAAGCAGGGTCTTGTTTAGTCGGTTTGGTCTACAGTTCCAGACATTGAACACGATGTGTTTAGGTAGAAAATTTACTAAGACTGTGGTAAAAAAAAAATGTTTTCTTATTTATCTATAATCGTATAGGAAACATACATTGATATGAATTAGATTACATTGAGAATAAAAAATCTCGGGGTAGTCTAAAAAACGAATAACATTTATACAAGCATGCGATATGTGACACCGTCTACATCCAGGTCTCTCTCTGTGTGTGTGTGCAGTGCTCATGGCCTAAAATCATTATGAAACAATCCCAGTCTCATTGTCAGGCTGTGTAGTAGTTCTAACACACCTGAGTGACCTGGCTACATCTGGGCTGAGTTATGTGTTCTGTGTCTGTCTGCTGTTAGTGCCAGGGCCAGGTCTCCTGTGGTGAGCAAGGCATGTGTTAGTCATGTTATTTATTATTGCTCTACTTAGCCCCTCTCACTAATCCAGTGTAATGTATGGTACATGGCTGTCAGGTGTGGTGCTCTGTGGTGTACTACTATATATAAACTGTGGTTCCAGCCCTGAATGCTGATTGGATATAGCCGTAGTATATCAGACCGTACACCACAGTATGACAAAACATACCTTTTTACTGCTCTAATTATTTTGGTAACCAATTTAAAATAGCAATAAGGCACCTCAGGGTTTGTGATATATGGCCAATATACCACGGCTAAGGGCTGTTCTCTGTGCGACGCAACGCAGAGTGCCTGGACACAGCCCTTAGCCATGCTGTATTGGCCATATACGACAAACCCTTGAGGTGCCTTATTGCTATTATAAACTGGTTACCAACGTAATTAGAGCAGTAAAAATACATGTTTTGCCATACCCGTAGTATATGGTCTGATATAGCACAGCTGTCAGCCAATCAGCATTCAGGGCTCGAACCACGCAGTTTTTAATACTATATACAGTTGAAGTCAGAAGTTTACATACACCTTAGCCAAATACATTTAAACTCCGTTTTTCACAATTCCTGACATTTAATCCGAGTAAAAATTCCGTCTTAGATCAGTTAGGATCACCACTTTATTTTAAGAATGTGAAATGTCAGAATAATAGTAGAGAGAATGATTTATTTCAGCTTTTATTTCTTTCATCAAATTCCCAGTGGGTCAGAAGTTTACATACACTCAATTAGTATTTGGTAGCATTGCCTTTAAATTGTTTAACTTGGGTCAAACGTTTCGAGTAGCCTTCCACAAGCTTCCCACAATAAGTTGGGTGAATTTTGGCCTATTCCTCCTGACAGCGCTGGTGTAACTGAGTCAGGTTTTTAGGCCTCCTTGCTCGCACACGCTTTTTCAGTTCTGCCCACACATTTTCTATGGGATTGAGGTCAGGGCTTTGTGATGGCCACTCCAATACCTTGACTTTGTTGTCCTTAAGCCATTTTACCACAACTTTGGAAGTATGCTTGAGGTCATTGTCCATTTGGAGGCCCATTTGCAACCAAGCTTTAACTTCCTGACTGATGTCTTGAGATGTTACTTCAATATATCCACATAGTTTTCCTTCCTCATCTATTTGTGAAGTACACCAGTCCCTCCTGCAGCAAAGCACCCCCACAACATGATGCTGTCACCCACCATGCTTCACGGTTGGGATGGTGTTCTTCGGCTTGCAAGCGTCCCCCTTTTTCCTCCAAACATAACGATGGTCATTATGGCCAAACAGTTCTATTTTTGTTTCATCAAACCAGAGGATATTTCTCCCAAAAGTACGATCTTTGTCCCCATGTGTAGTTACAAACCATAGTCTGGTTTTTATATGGCTGTTTTGGAGCAGAGGTTTCTTCTTTGCTGAGTGGCCTTTCAGGTTATGTCGATATAGGAGTTGTTTTACTGTGGATATAGATACTTCTGTACCTGTTTCCTCCAGCATCTTCACAAGGTCCTTTGCTGATGTTCTGGGATTAATTTGCACTTTTCGCACAAAAGTACATTCATCTCTAAGAGACAGAATGCGTCTCCTTCCTGAGCGGTATGATGGCTGCGTGGTCCCATGGTGTTTATACTTGTATACTATTGTTTGTACAGATGAATGTGGTACCGTCAGGCGTGTGGAAATTGCTCCCGAGGATGAACCAGACTTGTGGAGGTGTCCAATTTTTTTGTGAGGTCTTGGCTGATTTCTTTTGATTTTCCCATGATGTCAAGCAAAGAGGCACTGAGTTTGAAGGTAGGCCTTGAAATACATCCACAGGTACACCTCCAATTGACTCAAATGATGTCAATTAGCCTAACAGAAGCTTCTAAAGCCATGACATCATTTTCTGGAATTTTCCAAGCTGTTTAAAGGCACAGTCAACTTAGTGTATGTAAACTTCTGACCCACTGGAATTGTGATACAGTGAATTATAAGTGAAATAATCTGTCTGTAAACATTTGAAACATTTTATTGTGTCATGCACAAAGTAGATGTCCTAACCGACTTGCCAAAACTATAGTTTGTTCACAAGAAATTTGTGGAGTGGTTGAAAAACGAGTTTTAATGACTCCAACCTAAGTGTATGTAAACTTCTGACTTCAACTGTATCTCATGTTGGTCAGGTGTGGTGTAATACTTCACACATGTCTGTCAAGTTGCCAGTATGTTATAAAGCAACAGAACGTTGTAGAAGGTTTTAACTAGAGGGCTACTGGAATAGTGGTTCCCTCTTTCACAGGAAGGTACGGACAGAGGAACTGCTGAGCTTTAGGTAAGGTTTAGTCTTACACCTTGTACTTCTTCTGTTCCCCTAAACTTCTATCAGTCACCGGCAGATGTTCCACCTGGCTAAGGTTTCAGGATGTAATGTTAGCCCGCCAATAGTTACAGGCTACATCGTTAGCCAGCAAATAATTCAACCAAAAAGCCTTTTGGTCATAAGGGGATGTGTTCCTCAAAATTCATTTTAATTCGTCAATCAACTAGAAATGATCCTAAAAACGATTATTCATCTTTGAAACGCACTGATAACTAACCTCTGGTGCATTACTGAGGCCAAATGGAACACTGTCAAACTGTACGGCCCGTAGCCAGTAACATACTGAACGAGAGTTGATGTCAACACATATATCCATTATGATTTACATCTTATTAAGTAACTCATTCTCAGATTACCGTAAAACACAAACTGGATTATGGTTATGGAGTTATTATGGCGTCTGAGGGGTCTGTTGTCTGTACTGTTTGCCTTTAAAACAGCTGTTGAGGTGAAGCTTATTTTCACAGCTGATTAGGGAACACACCTCCCGCTCAGCCCACCAGAGAGGTCTGGCTTTCACCTCAGTCCAAACTCTGTGGTCTATCCTTATATTTTATTTTTCTGTAGGATTATCCTAATGTCTACAACACACACACACACACACACACACACACACACACACACACACACACACACACACACACACACACACACACACACACACACACACACACACACACACACACACACACACACACACACACACACACACACACACACACACACACACACACAGGCATACACAAACACACACACACACATTAGCCACATTGACTGCATTCCAGTTACAACAACAATCCTGCCATTTGGTATTGTCCACTAAAATGCGCTGATGTGAACGTGTATCCCAGTGACATGTACTTGGAATCAGATATAGATTGAGTGACAGGTATGGGAAACAGACTCTGTGTCTTTCTGTCTTCTCAGAACTCATAAATCATGCCAGTGTTTGGCTGTTATGTGACGTGTTGGAAAAGACCATTGCTCTCTATGCGTGCATACCAAACGGCACCCTATTTCCTATATAGTGCACTACTTTTGACCAGGGCGCAGAGAGCTTTAGTGCACTACCTAGGGAATAGAATTTCCTTTGGGAAGATCCTCTGTCTCTCCGTAGGTTTATGGATTTGGCCGGGCTGTGTAGTTCTGCTATTGTTTTATGGTTCACGTTCTTCGTTTAGAAAATGAGTGACATAAACGTCTCATAAGGTTGCTCTAATATTGATCTCTCTCATGCTGATAGTTGTCAGAATTTGGATCAAAATGGGACTTTTGTGTTATTATTGTATGAAACGGTACATTTCATGTGGAACTGGGCCTACCACAATTAGTCAGCAATATCCACAGGGGTCTTATAGAAAGAGTTTGGAATTCAAATGAATCGTACGTTATGAGGAACAATGCCCAGCCCTCACTTCTCCTCTTTCTCTCCTCTGTTGAATAGTCCTGGGCCTGTATTCTAATAGCGTAGGAGTGCTGATTTAGGATCAGGTACCCGCTTTCCATGTAATCTTATGTATTATGATCTAGAACTGATCCTAGATCAGGCCACAGTTTCCTCCACCCCCCAGTGGTCTGACTACTCCTGTCTCTGGACCTCACCCTCTTCCTGCCTTAGTACTCTGACCACAGTCCTTTTCTTCTACACCCACTCAACAATCAACAGGAGAAATGTACCAGTCTATACTAGCTACAATCGCCTACCAAGAGGTTCCCAGGCGAAAGAAAGCTATGACCGCAGTACATACTACTGTAGAACTAAAACCACCATCTTTTTTTCTCACACATCTCATAACAAAAACAACATATTTTCCCATCCCCTGCCTTTTTACAATCCCATATATCTGGATTGAAATCAATTGAAAGAAAGATATATGTTGAACGCCAACGGGTACAAGTCAAATCAAATGAAGAGAGAACCTTGTGGGAGAGCCTCCCGAGAGTCAGAGTACCTTGAGCCCTATCAGAGGATGTGTGTGTGTGTGTGTGTGTGTGTGTGTGTGTGTGTGTGTGTGTGTGTGTGTGTGTGTGTGTGTGTGTGTGTGTGTGTGTGTGTGTGTGTGTGTGTGTGTGTGTGTGTGTGTGTGTGTTGAGGCCAGCCAGGGTTTTTCTAATGGTTAGTGTTTATTTAGGCTGTGGGAAAGGGAATCCATTAAGTAGTAAGGAAAAATGGATCTAAAGGTAAGAAAGGGAGGATGTGGAAATTGCCAAGTGGGAGACTGGGTGTGTTTTTCTCTCTGCAATGAAAACGTCTATACGTCCACCTGTAAAGAAAATAAGTCAATAATTGCAACACACTCCCTCCCACCAGCACACATTCTCGGATTACCGGACCTCAGAAAGCCGACTCCATTCCTACAGGATGTGCCTGGTGAATTTGTATGTTGTATGTGTCGTATGCAGAATTCTCAAGGAGCTTGACATATTCCTTATCTTCACGTCAACACGGTGTCACGTCCTGACCAGTAAAAGGGGTTGTTTGTTATTGTAGTTTGGTCAGGGCGTGGCAGGGGGTGTTTGTTTAGTGTGTTTCGGGGTTTTTGGTTTATGTTCTATGTTTTCTATTTCTATGTGGTTTATCTAGTTTTTCGATTTCTATGTTGGGGTTTTGGAACGACCTCCAATTAGAGGCAGCTGGTTGTCATTGTCTCTTATTGTAGGCCATATTTAAGTGGGTTAGTTTTCTCTTGTGTTTGTGGGTGGTTGTTCCTTGTATAGCCTGAGCACCTTACGGGACTGTTTTCATCGTTTGTTTTGTGTAAGTGTTTTGTTGTTTTTCCTTGTAATAAAAGAAGATGATAAATATACCCGCTGCAGTTTGGTCCTCTCCTTACGACAAACGTTACACACGGCTTGGTTGTTAAAATCTCAAAGAGGCACAGTTTCCTTTGGTAACTCGGTCATATTGTGATTATGACATTTAAAACCTGCAGGAAATTATGACTCACAGTTTCACTGTAAAAAGACAGCATCCTAACAGAAACTGAAACTGCACAAATCGCCCTGACAATTTAGACCCTTGACCAACAGTTGGTGCGCTGTTTTTTGCTTCATCTATCTCTAAAATCCGCTGTCTGAAATGGATAACTATTGTTAATTTAGTAGTATTATAGACTAATAACAGTGATTGATGTCAGACGTGAGTCCCCCAGAAACAGTTGAATAGGTAGAGAGTCTAGACAGAGAAACCAAATCAGAGATGGCTAGTAAAACCGACAGAGGGGTATTCAAGGACCTTGATTAGGGACACTGTTACGGTGACTGGTTGACTGAGTAAGGGATTAGGCATGCTAGTCTCTCTAAAACCCACAGGGATGTGTTGTTAGGCTGAGAAGGAAAGGTCCAGCATGTGAGGAATGGACAGAGAGAGAGAGTTGGTGGTCCACACCAAGCATGAGCCAATAATCGGGTTACAGAGCAAACAAAAACACTAGTCACATCAAGACAAAGAGGGGCAGCACCAAATTCAACCCCACCACAAGGTACACAGAACACTGTTGAAACAAGTAAAAGAAAAGTAAACTGATATTAATCTAATTTTGTGTAACAGTAGTTCTTCTGCTCTATCTTGACATATTTTTCCCAACTGTTGGATTGTTTGATTTGGCTGTAATTGGTTGTCTTAATCTTATACATTTTTCCTTTACAGACTTGGAGCTTTCATGATAACGATATAATATATTTGGACATTTTTCAATTGAGTCTTTCTTAGAATACCCTTCACTGAAATAAATTCGATCTTGCTATTGCGGTGTAAACTGAAAAACATACATTTTTCATTGGAAAGCATAAGTGGAATCAAAAAGTTGTCTTGTCATTGCTCAGCAATTAGTAGCGGGGCAATATTCACTGTGTGTACTGTTACATGTCCACCGTAGAAACAATACACTACATCTGTTTAGTATTTTCCACCATGGATAGCTTTTTAAACGAGACATTCGGTGAGAGGCGGCAGAACCTCGGTTGCACACAAGCAAACCGTTTTCTCAGAGTTTCTGTCCGTTTAAATGATGCGGTGATTTTGCTCATCAATGGCTCCAAGAGACAGCTGAGGAAAACCCCTGATTGTTTAGACTGACTAGGGGAATGTAGAGACAGAGACGTTGTTCTGTTCCAACCTTATTATTCAGACAGTTTCTCACAGCCTAATTTCGGTATACTGTAAGTAACACAAGTTAAGCAAACAAAGTTGGAACTGAACATGTTTTTATTTTCACTAGCAATTCTCATTTGTGTCAGTGTGAAACAATTGTAGTTATGAATTTAATCAACCACTGTTTTCATAGGGGAGAAAAACAGCACAGAGCGCTTAATTAAAGATTACTAGAAAGTGCATTTGTGGCACGGCTAGACAATCGCAACAAACATTCAGTTTTTCTTCCACATCTTTCATCAAATCCAAAAATCTTCTGTCCACCCAGCTATGATTCAGTCTTACTTCCTCGAAAGGTGTAAAGCCATCTGACCATATTCTCAAGTGGTCCATAGATCATGCAGACGGAGTTCTACCCAATAGACTCCGCTGTGTTTATGGCTGGTTTGTAGCTCTACGTTCTCATAGGCCCCACACTGGTGACGCTAACGGAGATGACCTTCTCAGCAGTGGACCCCTGACCCCTGACCTCTAGGTCAACTCCAGCGGTGTGCCTGCCTGACTACAGTGAGGAACTAGTGAGGATCCAGCTTTTTCCAACACTACAAGACCGGGGAGAAAAAAAAACTCTGATGTAGCAACAACTGATTTAAAAAATGGGCACCAATTAGAATACATGAATCCTAATCCTATCCATAAAGTAGGCCTATACAGTAGTAGGTTCTATTGTATAGTTCTTCCACTATATCAGTAACGTCACTCACTAAAGCAAGAGGGTATGAACATGAGTTTAGAGATTGAGGCTTAGCTCCGTGTATCAGTCGCACATGATTTTAAACGTAATTGCCACACACAGTCCCAGATAAACATGTCCTCCAATCATTTTATTTCAACTACATGCATACAACATTCACTGGCACCCCTTTTAGGATGAAAAAGAAAAGTGATCCAAAAAGTGAATATGTTCTCTCTGTTTTCTCCTCGTTCCATAACTCATTGTAGACGTTGGGGTGCATCGTAGTCCTCTAGCTGAGTTATGACCCAGCGTTTCCACATCAATCTGATAGCTTCCATCTGTCCACAACACCGCCGCTCCTTTTTTGGCCCTCTCTGCACCCCATAAAGGATTATCTTTTTTACACTTGGAATGAAATTCAAACAGAATCAATGGCATGCGCTCCATTAACTAGTAAGTCCTATTTAAGCCATAAACATGGAACGCTACTTAGAAAGGAAAGGCTTTTGTTTCTCTGCTCAAAGATTGCTTTTCTCACCTTTTAGAATTGCTTAATTGTCACAGACACTTGTTGGTATGCTGTTTTTAAAAAGGAAAAAATGCTTTAACTAGCTTATTTAAACAAACATGAGTTGTACTGTCTTCCCTTCTAAGGTTCATGGTAAGCTTAAGCAATAGTGATTTTAGGTTCTTATAAGAAGTTATAAGAAGAAATGTATTTTTGTTGGGAATTGTGGAGAGGTCCACTATGTTGATGACTGATTCACTACAGCCTTTAAAATCTAATTCTCACACTCCTTCTGCAAACCATGAAAGACGGAGTAGGCCTTGGCGTGCCAATATCGCCACGGGGAGACACAAACACGTTTATGTTCATCACGGCCACAAACTGCAACACCCCAGAAAATACTGCTGGGCTGTGTGAGAATTTGAACTTCCAGCTCAAGAGACGAAGACAAGAAGCTTGCACAAGCTTGGCGCAGCTAACTTGCTCCAACTATCTAACTGAGTTACCTTTGATGACTTTGTGTATGCCACAGGCTAGGTCGGATTTCCAATCCTAGTCTAAATCCTAACACACATCTTGGTCTAAGCTTCCATACAGATGTAGGACCTTAATTTGAGCCAGTTTGCTATAGCAGGAAAGTTATCCTGCAGCAACAGGAAATGTGAATTATTTATGTGGATTATTATTCATGGGTATTTTTTGGTAGGGGTTGATTTTACCTTTGTAAGGTAAAATCAAGTCTGAAATTTCAAAGTGAAAATTATAAACTTCAGAAGCCTATTTAAACCTCAAATACACTACACGTTTTTAGTTTCCTTCATTGTAGGAAAGTTCTCCAATTAAGATCCTACATCTGTACTTCCTCTTCATATTTTCCTCACTTTGCTCCTTTCCACACTGCAGAAGAGGGCCATCCATTCTAATCAAGGGGAACACGCCGCCCACCGACAAGAAGCTTTGTCAGCATTTTGGAGGAAATTGTGACAGGTTTGTTATACAAATCATCCATGTTCCTTTATGTTTCACATGTCTCTCTCTCTCCAGCCAAGAGACAGACGTCATACTTTCTCTATGGGACACAAATACAAATCTCATGAGACATTGAGTTTAGAGACAAGTCTCTAAGTCTTCTTAGTTACCAGTAAAGCCCGCAGTTTGTTTTTCAGTGCTATTCAAACTTTTGTCGCGTCATTGAATTTCAAACTAGAATGGGCAGTACAGCATCAAACCTTACAGTCCATAATTGTAAAACCAACATTCTTAGTTTCGCTGTTTGACAGTAAGACCTTTGCCACAGAAGAGCTGCAAAATTAGGCTGCATCAACAAAAATAATATATTTGATGATTTGTATAATTTGCTGAAAATGAAGTTTGACCAATCCAGATGTTTTGCTTTTAATTTAAATTCTCAACTTCAATATTTTGCAAGCACCTTGTAGGTTACACAGAGGTCCTGAAGAAAAAAACACCAGTCTCAAATTAAAATGATAATCTATAAAACAAAGCAAATATTTTCCAAATGTGAGATACCCACCAATGCAACTAACCAACCCACATCCTAAAACCAATGAATACATCTAACTTCACAGGATGTCTTTGGAATATAGTTTGTTGTCTGGGTTGTCCCCTTGGATACGGTTTGACAATAACAAATGCCTTAACCACCGAAAAAGGTTCTTAAAAGGATGATCAATATCCTCCGCCAAGGGAAGGAAACCGTGTCAATTGCCTTGGTCTTACTGATTGTCAGATAAGCATTCGTGGCACAGTCGAAGCGTTCACACCATATATTACATCATTGTGCCCATTATTTACTATGATGCGCTCTTCCTGCTATTGAAATTGTGGATGACTTATGACCTCTGTGAAGGGGTGGGGGTGTAGGGGTGTGGGGGTGTAGATACCCATTATAGGTGTGTGTCTCTGTGCTAGGAGCGGGGTGTGTCTTTGACTCAGTGGACAACAATGGAGAGGGTGGGTGTAAGGGTGGAGGGGTATAAATTCCCAGCCCTCACAAAGCCTTTGCGTTCAGAAGCCAGTAGTTGCGCCGTATGCGCCTGTTTAGTGTTGACTTGTTTTTATGTTATTTCAGTTACTTGTAGCTCCATAAAGTACTGAGTGACTGAGGAACACAAACTCAAACCTGTCAATTCAAAACTAGAACTATTGGCCGCCTATCCAAAAGAAACTACGGTTTGTTACCCGTGTCCACAGCAGAAAGGCCAAGAAAATAATCAAAAGCTGAATGAGATATAATACAAAGTAAATATGATTGTGATTGAGAAATATTGTTTTATATCAAACACACAAAGATAGAGGTTTCAATTATGTTCATATCATAATTCGATAATTTGTGTAAATATCACAGTCATAATGGTACAAATTCATTTGATACTGGATATTTAAAGTGCTTTTAGAAGCCCTTAACAGGAAGATATTAAAATTGGACAAGAGAACCCTGCCAAATGGAACCCTTTTCCCTACCTTGTTCACTACTTTTGACCAGAAGCCCTTTGAGACCTGGTCAAACGTAGTGCATTATATAGGGAATAGGGTGCGGTTTGGAATGTAGCCCAGGTTTGTGAATGTAGCTGGCACGAAAGTTCTTTTGGCACCGTCTGTCCAATGGACTGGTGTTGGGGAAAACACAATCCATGAAAAAACGATGTAGTGTGAGCTTGAAATGGAAAACCATGTATTTCAATTTTTCTAAATTAAATTCTTATTTAATAATGATTTTAAAACATTCCTCTGTGCCATTGTTAATAAACATCACACAGGTTCCAGACTGAGGCCTCGTGCAGGTAGTCTACTAACTAAGGAAAGGGGTCATCAATATATTCCTTGCTAATACAAAGATGGCATGTGGGTCTACTGCTCTCTACTTAACCTGTTATCTCCATCGGGACTTTACAATGGGAGCACCAGACCATCATTCCACTTTATACATCCGGCCTAATTTCCTGTAAACCTTTGTGGTGGTTTAATAACACGCAAGGGGTCTACTTCACATTACTGAGTAAAACTCAAGCCAAGGAGACCCTCCTCACACCACTACCCCGACTATGGTGGGTGTCTTCAGGTGGGTGGAGGGGGAAACACTCTCAGTGCTGCCTGCCTTTGATGCTGGCTGGCTGGTTGACTGACTGACTGAATTTGACGCTGGCAAGCTAATTGACTGGCTGACTGACTGACTGACTGACTGGCTGGCTGGCTGGCTGGTTGACTGACTGACTGATTGATTGACTGGCTGGCTGGCTGGTTGAATGACTGACTGGCTGGTTGACTGACTGACTGACTGACTGACTGGCTGGCTGGCTGGCTGACTGGCTGAATGGTTGACTGACTGACTGACTGACTGACTGACTGACTGACTGACTGACTGACTGGTAGGCTGGCTGGCTGACTAACTGACTTGCTGGAAATGAACCGTGGCCTGTTGTTGTGCTAGATAATTAACATCTTCATGTAACAGAACAGAAACACGGGGCGGCTGCCAGGACGGAAATGAATCCCAACGCATATAACTGGATGTCTGGGTTCCTGGTACCACACAACAGAGGTCAACTGATAAGGAAAAACACTGGTAACAAAACAAGGAGTGGAGGAGAGAGAAATAGACATGCATGACAGACAGTATGTGGACTGGGGAGAACGTGTTTGATTTTAGGGGAACAAATGGAAAGCTCATTCAATCACTCAATCACTCATATTGAAGAGATAACATCATTCACAATGTGTGGATAGGCCTACATGTACGGCTTTAATGTGAACGTGTGGTGCAGTATGAAATGTGTTGCTACGCAAGGGATGCAGAAAACTACATCTAAACGCCATGTAACAAATGGTTTTACTCTGGTATTCCTACTCTAAGTGCTTTGATGTCCACAAACAGTGGAGGCTGCTGAGGGGAGGACGGCTCATAATAATGGCTGGAACGGAGCAAATGGAATGGCATCAAACTCATGGAAACCATGTCTTTTATGTATTTGCTACCGTTCCACCAATTCCGCTCCAGCCATTACCACGAGCCCGTCCTCCCCAGTTAAGGAGCCACCAACCTCCTGTGGTCTACGTCAACCACCTACGCCTCCATTCAGTCCACAGAACAGACCTACGTGCTACATTTCGGCGACAGGGAAGACAGAATGAGGAAATACCCGAGAGAGTGAAAAAAAATAGATGAATTCTAGAAAGGACTCTGGAATGACGTCATCCACAAAGAGTCACACATGACACAATGACACAATGAGTGACATTGGGGTTATTTCCAGGAGAATGCACAGGGACTGGTGGTAATAGCAAAACAACAGCAACAAATCCTGTGGCTTTGTTGTCCAGCAGTTCTTACTTCAATACTAGGGGATTTACAGTAGGTACAATAGCATGGGCCTAACAGCCTATTTGGAATTACACATTTTATCACCAGGGTTATTCTTTGTGTTTGGACTTTGGGGATCGGATCATACAATGCTGTAGCATTCTAGAGGTACTAGTCACTGCCAACCGTTGGCAAAATATGTCTTGGCTTTGTGCTTGGAATGCCAACTGTGCCACTCTGGGCTCTGGGTGGCATTGGATCAGGACAAGAACAATGGAGCATTATGACTAACACACACAGACCTAACATCAACAACATGATAGTCTGTGATATGTGGTTGTCACACCTAGCTACAGTATC
This sequence comes from Salmo salar, assembly GCF_965601325.2. NCBI lineage: Eukaryota > Metazoa > Chordata > Actinopteri > Salmoniformes > Salmonidae > Salmo > Salmo salar. The sequence goes on along the minus strand of NC_138294.1, from coordinate 22,900,403 downwards.
TGAAGATGAATGCACTGACTGTAAGTAGCTCTGGATAAGAGCGTCTGCGAAATGACTAAAATGTAAATACAAATATTATTTTATGGTTGAGGGTTGAGGAGAAATGGACTAATCTTATAGTATTTTTTAATAAGAAACATTTGTGCTGAAAATGCCTAACCACTTGTATAATCTATTTGCGTACACTTCAAACAGACATACATACCCCACCAGACACACCACTTTGGGTTTCTTCACGGTACCCAATCCAAAAACAGACAACGCGTTGCTAAGTTACGTATACAGCCATGTCATCGTGGAATGCTCTGCCACCAGAGGTTACTCAGACAAAAAGCAAGTAAAGCATTTTCTGGGATAAAAAACATTGTGTATCACAGCGCCTCTCCTCTTTCCAAAGATCTAATTTAACTGTGTTTTATATAGGAATACGAATATGTATATATGAATAGTGTATAAATAGTATTTTTGTGGTCTCTTGGAGTAAAAACGTGTTTATTTGGAATTGAATGTAATATCTTATGTTGTTCTAGTCTATTATTGTTCTGTACATTATCATGTATTTGTACGTTTTATGTGGACTCCAGGACGAGTAGCTGCTGCATGTACAACAGCTAATGGCGATCTTAATAAACTGAATTTAACTAAACTATAATCTCTTGGTTTCTATATTCATACACACATTAACACACACTGTTCCTCTCTCACTGTAACTCATTCTGTTAGATACATGTGCCGAGGTGACAGCATTCTTACCAGGATCCAGGGCGAGCTCTGTCTTGACTCGGCAGTCAGCCAACCCAAGCAGATCATTAATGTTGAGGCTAATGACACAAACTAATAATGGAAAGACATGAAAAATGCATTCTATCGCAAAAAATGTAGCAAACAACCGCGGGAAGGCTACTTAATCCACCTCTCCACAATGATTACCTGTGAGCAATCACTTGCTTATCACTCTCAGTACCTGGCCCAGTTGCTGCTGCTTTCCAGGGTTGTGATACGTGTAGTGGAAGTGAAAGTCTACCTATGCCCTAAACAACTTCCATTCATAACAATACCGTGTTTCTACGGGTTGGGGCAGATAAGTCAGGGTTGGGGTCAATTCCATTTCAGTTCCAGTCAATTCAGAAAGTAAACCAAATTCCAATTCTAATTCTAAATATGAATCTTTGAGTTGCATAAAAGAGAAATTGGGATTGCAATTTCAGTATGCTTCCTGAATTGACTGCAATTGAAATGAAATGTACCCCCCGACCCTGACAGGAGTAATACTCCACCGAGGAGGGTGAGTCTATGAGGACTGTGCCTCCCAGACACTGGGAGAAGAGCCAGAATGGCATCATAACTAGGGCCGAAGATACAGAGGCTGCCAGAGAGGAGCAGCGCTTGCCACGGGTGAATGGGGGGGTAGCTAGGAGAATCTGTCTGCCTCAGAATTACCCCCTGCATTCTTCAAACCTGACTCTGAAAAGTCGTTAAACAAGGCATCACATGATACCAGGTATGACAAAGGGGAATTACAGTAAGGGTTTTTCCCCCAGTATGATCAGCATATTCCACGTGAAGTCGTTTTTTTTTTGTATTTCCACAAGGATTGCATTTCCATTGAACAACATCTAAATGCTCTCACAAGCATATTTTATTTAACAGGAGAGCAAATTCTATTAGATTTTGGTCATGTGGCGGTTACGATGTGTATAAATTCACTTTGCTTGTTGGCTCATTAGCTCACTGCACACTAAGGGAATTATAGTCTCCTGTTAGTCACTGGCACACCAAACCATCGTCCCACCTGAGTCATTTTTATCTCCCCCACATGGCTCCGAAAGGCCTATTTCCTTTCCAAATCTTGAATATTCCAATGTAGCAGCTCTTTTAACCTTCCCCTACCCAGACTGCATAATCGCATTGGGCTATCGTGCAGCAACTGGGAGTTGCGCCTCACACAGAGCATTAGCAACACTACACTTGAAAGGTACAATAATGGCAGCAGGCAGGCTGAACTTTGACCTCCCATGTCTCCTGTGCATTGTGATATGGATGCCATGAAGGTGCCATGTAATTGTGACCATCTGCCTGATGACCTAGTGTGATTCTCTCTCTCTCTCTCTCTCTCTCTCTCTCTCTCTCTCTCTCTCTCTCTCTCTCTCTCTCTCTCAGAGACTAGAGGGGCTTGAGGCTTGGGAATAAGATGAATGTTGTTTTTCTTCCTGGAAGTTTCCAAGGGGGAGGGTGAATTTAAATTATTGTGAGGCTCTGCTGTCTAAACTTTCCAGAAACTTTGACAAAAATACAAACCTGCCCGTAATCAATCTCTTTGTAATTTTAAATGTCTTTAAAAAGTCTGTTCAACAATGTCTATCGAACCCTTATTTGACCTGTCACATTAAGATTCGACAATGTTGTTAACGTGTGGATCCAGGGCAAGAGTCTAGAAGATCATACATGCATTCACTATTCTTCTTTCATACTACTATGCATGACTGAGCTCTACTATTTGGCTATGCCCTGTCAGCAACATCACAGTTCTATGATCCAAGCTCTCTTTGTAATTTCGGAATAGGACAACCCTGAACTGTCTTCCTATTTTCTTTGTTTACTGGTGTGTAACCAGAAGGGTGTCCCACTACTGCTGAAACATGCAGATTTTGGATGAGATAGCCCCCGGCCGCAACACAACTGGCCTTCTCTACTTGGTGGGGTGTGACTGTGATTTCAAGGGTATCCCTATCTCTCAGCCCTTAGCTTACACACACACACACACACACACACACACACACACACTCCTGACACACACATTTACATTTTAGTAATTTAGTAATAATTCCAGAGTGACTTACAGTTAGTGCATTTCTCTTAAGATAGCTAGGTGGGACAACCACATATCATAGTTGGGTGTGGGGGGGGGGGGGGGGTAAAGGCCTCCACATAATTGGAACCACACACTCCTGACTCACACTACTGACTCACACTCCTGACTCACACTCCTGACACACACTCCTGACTCACACTCCTGACACACACACTCCCGACACACACACTCCTGACTCACACTCCCGACACACACACTCCTGACTCACACTCCTGACACACACACTCCTGACTCACACACTCCCGACACACACACTCCCGACACACACACTCCTGACTCACACTCCCGACACACACACTCCTGACTCACACTCCCGACACACACACTCCTGACTCACACTCCCGACACACACACTCCTGACTCACACACTCCTGACACACACACTCCCGACACACACACTCCCGACACACACACTCCCGACACACACACTCCTGACTCACACTCCCGACACACACACTCCTGACACACACACTCCCGACACACACTCCCGACACACACACTCCCGACACACACACTCCCGACACACACACTCCCGACTCACACTCCTGACTCACACTCCTGACTCACACTCCTGACACAATAATATAATATAACAATTACATAATAATATATGCCGTTTAGCAAACGCTTTTATCCTAAGCGACTTACAGTGATGCGTGCATACACACACGCATGCTCCTGATACACGCACACACACTCCTGAGACACACATCTTTCACCCTCTAAAACAGGTTCCCTCCCTGTTCACCAGACAGGGGGGTAACTTCGCTCTCCCGCGCTCTGTGTCTCTGACAGGAGGAGTTCCCAGGGCTGCTTAATACATGCTGATCGTGCCTTAGGTTTGCCCTTGAGTGATTACAGAAGCCCCTGTGCGGTGCTTCTGGAGAAGAGGTTGTGTGAAGTGGATCCACTCTGGTACTTCTGCTCTGTGTCACAACATGACAGAGAGACCTTTTATGTACCCTTCTCGCACTACTGAGCTGTACTGGTAAAGCATTCACTATAGCTGCTAGATAGGATGATGTTTAATGAAAAATCTAAGTCAGCACAGTCGGCAAAATAGTGTGAAAAGGTTATCAGTGACTTCCCGACTTCCCGTAGAAATTAAAAGCTGCTGAACGGTTTTCTCATCACACACAGTGAAGACGCATTATGCTAGTGTGAGTTATCGCCTAAATGATTTTACTTATTCGCGTTTCTACTTCTGTGCTAAAACACACGTGGTTCTATTCAATCAGATCCACTTTAGCCCACATCTGCATAGAGGTTGTTTTGGCGGTGTTGGAGGTGGAACTACATTAGGGAGAGTTTGAAATGTATTGGTCGAACTCAAGGTGTCATTATAAAAATGTGCCCACCCCCTCGCCAACATAAAAAATATTTTCACAAGATTCTCCCTTCGTACTGTAAAACAATCACACCCTCCCTCCTCATTAACTCTAAATTATGTTTACGACCACAAATAACAATAACTGTAGCGACTCGTGGATATTGACTTTGCCACTTCAGCATGCAGGGCTATGGGCCAGATGGTTGAGGGTTTGCCAGCGACCACGGACGAGCTCACTCTCCCTGCCTGTTACAGCATGCAGGGCTATGGGCCAGATGGTTGAGGGTTCGCCAGCGACCACGGACGAACTCACTCTCCCTGCCTGTTACAGCATGCAGGGCTATGGGCCAGATGGTTGAGGAGCCACTTGCAGACAATGTTCATCTATGGGGAAATCAGATTATCAACAATTTGATGCCATATTAATAATTATATAAAACATGTGCAACGAATTTTACAATGCCAATACACCACACAACAACAAACAAAGCATACTGACTTCGTGCACTTCAATATCATGGTTTGCATTTTCAACACCACAATAAACAGACTATGTCAATCTGGACAACCAGAGAACACATCCCTCCCTACCTTGTAGACCTCAGTATCGAAGGTTTAGCTTCACAATCTTTTAATGTCATTAAACTTTTTGGGGTTTTGTAACAGATGTCTCTTTCCATTCATCACATGGCACGGTTTGGATTGATTGATTTATTTTATTTATCAGTTGCAATACAATACATACAGTACATTCGGAAAGTATTCAGACCCCTTGACTTTTTCCACATTTTGTTACGTTACAGCCTTATTTTTCCTCATCTATCTACACACAATACCCCATAATGACAAAGCAAAAACAGGTTTTTAGAAATGTTCGCAAATGTATAAAAAATACCCTTTGCTATGAGATTCAAAATTGAGCTCAGGTGCATCCTGTTTTCATTGATCACCTTGAATCAACTGTGGTAAATTCAATTGATTGGACATGATTTGGAACGGCACACACCTGTTTATATACGGTCCCTCAAGCACGACTCCAACACCATCATTAAGTTTGCTGACGACACAACAGTGGTAGGCCTGATCACCGTCAACGATGAGACAGCCTATAGGGAGGAGGTCAGAGACCTAGCAGTGTGGTGCCAGGACAACAACCTCTCAATCAATGTGAGCAAGACAAAGAAGCTGATCGTGGACTACAGGAAAAGGAGGGCTGAACAGGCCCCCATTAACATCGACGGAACTGAAGTGGAGCGGGTCAAGAGTTTCAAGTTCCTTGATGTCCACCAACAAACTTTCATGGTCCAAGCACATCAAGACAGTTGTGAAGAGGGCACGACAACACCTTTTCCCCCTCGGGAGCTTGAAAAGATTTGGCATGGGTCCCTAGATCCTCAAAAAGTTATACAGCTGAATCATCGAGAGCATTCTGACCGGTTGCATTACCGCCTGGTATGGCAACTACTCGGCATCTGACCGTAAGGCGCTACAGAGGGTAGTGTGTATGGCCCAGTACATCACTGGGACCAAGCTTCCTGACATCCAGGACCTATATACTAGGCGGTGTCAGAGGAAGGCCCAAAGAATTGTCAAAGACTCCAGTCACCCAAGTCATAGACTGTTCTCACTGCTATCGCACAGCAAGAGGTACCGAAGCATCAAGTCTAGGACCAAAAGGCTCCTTAACAGCTTCAACCCCCAACCCATAAGACTGCTGAACAACTAAACCAATGAAATGGCCAACGGGACTATTTACATTGAAACCCCACACCCACCCCCTTTTTGTTTTCACACTGCTGCTACTCGCTGTTAATTATCTATGCATAGTCACTTTACAAATTACCTCGATTAACTTGTACCCCCACACACTGACTCAGTACCGGTAACCCCTGTATATAGCCTTATTATTGTTATGTACATTTATTGTGTTTCTTTTGAATTTATTCAATTTTTATTAACTTCAGTTTATTTAGTAAATGTTTTATTAACTCTATTTCTTGAACTGCATTGTTGATTAAGGGCTTGTAAGTAAGCATTTCACAGTAAGGTCTACAGCTGTGTATTTGGCGCATGTGACAAATAAAATTTGATTTGATTTGATTTGACAGTGCATGTCAGAGCAAAAACCAAGCCACGAGGTTGAAGGAACTGTCCGTAGAGCTCCGAGACAGGATTGTGTCGAGGCACAGATCTGGGGATGGATACCAAAAAATGTCTCCAGCATTGAAGGTTCCCAAGAACACAGTGGCCTCCATCATTCTTAAATGGAAGAAGTTTGGAACCACCAAGACTCTACCTACAGCTGGCCACCTGGCCAATCTGATCGATCGGTGGAAAAGGGCTTGGTCAGGGAAGTGACCAAGAACTCGATGGCCACTCTGACAGAGCTCCAGAGTTCCTCTGTGGAGATGGGAGAACCTTCCAGAAGGACAACCATCTCTGCAGCACTCCATCAATCAGGCCTTTATTGTAGAGTGGCCAGACTAAAGCCACTCCTCGGTAAAAGGCACATGAGAGCCCGCTTGGAGTTTGTCAAAAAGCACTTAAACGAATCTCAAACAATGAGAAACAACCTGATTTGGTCTGATGAAACCAAGATTGAACTCTTTGGCCTAAATGCCAAGCGTCACATCTGGAGGAAACCTGTCACTATACCTACAGTGAAGCATGGTGGTGGCAGCATCATGCTGTGGGGATGGTTTTCAGCGGCAGGGACTGGGAGACTAGTCAGGATCGAGGGAAAGATGAACAGAGCAAAGTACAGAGAGATCCTTGATGAAAACCTGCTCCAGAGCGCTCAGGACCTAAGACTGGGGCGAAGGTTCACCTTCCAACAGCACAACAACCCTAAGCACACAGCCAAGACAACACAGAAGTGGCTTTGGGACAAGTCTGAATGTCCTTGAGTGGCCAGCCAGACCCCGGACTTGAACCCAATCGAACATCTCTGGAGAGACCTGAAAATAGCTTTACAGCGACGCTCCCCATCCAAACTGACTGAGCTTGAGAGGATCTGCAGAGAAGAATTGGAGAAACTCCCCAAATACAGGAGTGCCAAGCTTGTAGCGTCATACCAAAGAAGACTCAAGGCTGTAATCGCTGCCAAAGATGCTTCAACAAAGTACTGAGGAAAGGGTCTGAATACTATGTACAGTACCAGTCAAAAGTTTGGACAAACCTACTCATTCAAGGGTTTTTCTTTGTTTTTACATTGTTGAATAATAGTGAAGACATCAAAACTATGAAATAACACATGTGGAATCATGTAGTAACCAAAAAAGTGTTAAACAAATCAAAATATATTTTATATATGAGATTCTTCAAAGTAGCCAGCCTTTGCCTTGATGACAGCTTTGCACACTCTTGGCATTCTCTCAACCAGCTTCATGATGAAAGCTTTTCCAACAATCTTGAAGAAGTACTTACATATACTGAGCACTAGTTGGCTACTTTTCCTTCACTCCGTTGTCCAACTCATCCCAAACGATCTCAATTGGGTTGAGGTCGGGTGATTGTGGATGCCAGGTCATCTGATGAGGCACTCCATCACTCTCCTTGGTCAAATAGCCCTTACACAGCCTGTAGGTGTGTTTTGGGTCATTGTCCTGTTGAAAAACAAATGATAGTCTCAATAAGCACAAACCAGATGGGATGACTTATCACTGTAGAATGCTGTGGTAGCCATGCTGGTTAAGTGTAGCCATGCTGGTTAAGTGTGCCTTAAATTCTAAATAAATCACTGACAGCGTCACCAACAAAGCACCATCACACCTCCTCCTCAATGCTTCATGGTGGGAACCACACATGCGGAGATCATCCGTTCACATACTCTGCGTCTCTCAGAGACACGGCGGTTGGAACCAAAAATCTCAAATTTGGACGCATCATACCAAAGGACAGATTTCCACCGGTCTAATGTTCATTGCTCATGTTTCTTGGCCCAAGCAAGCCTCTTCTTCTTATTGGTGTCCTTTAGTAGTGGTTTCTTTGCCCCAATTTGACCATGAAGGCCTGATTCACGCAGTCTCCTCTGAACAGTTGATGTTGAGATGTGTCTGTTACTTGAACTCTGTGAAGCATTTATTTGGGCTGCAATCTGAGGTGTAGTTAACTCTAATAAACGTATCCTCTGCAGAAGAGGTAACTCTGGGTCTTCCTTTCCTGTGGTGGTCCTCATGAGAGCCAGTTTCATCATAGCGCTTGATGGTTTTTGCGACTGCACTTGAAGAAACTTCCAAAGCTCTTGAAATTTTCCGTATTGACTGACCTTCATGTCTTAATGTAATGATGGACTGCTGTTTCTCTTCGCTTATTTGAGCTGTTCTTGCAATAATATGGACTTGGTCAATTACCAAATAGGGCCATCTTCTGTATACCACCCCTACCTTGTCACAACACAACTGATTGTCTCAAATGCATTAAGAAGGAAAGAAATTCCACAAATTAACGTTTAACAAGGCACACCTGTTAATTAAAATGCATTCCAGGTGACTACCTCATAAATTGTTTCAGAGAATGCCAAGTGTGTGTAACAGTTTAGCTTCCGTCCCTCTCCTCACCCCAACCTGGGCTTGAACCAGGGACCCTCTGCACACATCAACAACAGTCACCCACGAAGCATCGTTACCCAAACAACTACTTCAGGTCTCAGAGCAAGTGACGTCACCCGACTGAAACGCTATTAGCGCGCACCACCGCTAACTAACTAGCCATTTCACATCGATTACATGTGCAAAGCAGTCCTCAAGGCAAAGGCTGGCTACTTTGAAGAATATAAAATATATTTTGACTTAACACTTTTTTGTTTACTACATGATTCCATGTGTGTTATTTCATAGTTTTGATGTCTTCACTATTATTCTGCAATGTAGAAGATAGTAAAAATAAGTAAAAACCCTTGAATGAGTAGGTGTGTCCAAACTTTAGACTTGTACTGTAAATATGATATTTCAGCAAAACAAATGTGAACCTGATTTTACTTTTTCATTATTGGGTGTTGTGTGTAGGTTGATGAGGGGAAGAAAGAATGAAACATAACATATGTGGAAAAAGTCAAGGGGTCTGAATACCTTCCAAAGACATTGTATTTTCAAACAGTGAAAAGATTTTTCAAAGTGATCGGGATTGCACAATAAAATCGGGGACTTATTTCCATTCTAGTCGGTATTTTTTTTTTTTTACATAAATAAATATACAATGACATAGATACCATTACAGAGATACAGACAAAAAAAGGATATTATTCAAATCAAATCAAATTTTCTTAGTCACATGCGCCGAATACAACAGGTGTAGACCTTACAGTGAAATGCTGAATAAAACAGGTGTAGACCTTACAGTGATATACTTACTTACGAGCCCCTAACCAACAATGCAGTTTTAAAAAATACGGAAGAATAAGAATAAGAAATAAAAGTAACAAGTAATTAAAGAGCAGCAGTAAAATAACAATAGCGAGACTATATACAGTTGAAGTCGGAAGTTTATATACACCTTAGCCAAATACATTTGAACTCAGTTTTTCACAATTCCTGACATTTAATCCTAGAAAAATTCCCTGTCTTAGGTCAGTTAAGATCACCACTTAATTTAAAAAATGTGAAATGTCAGAATAATAGTAGAGAGAATTATTTCAGCTTTTATTTATTTCATCACATTCCCAGTGGGTCAGAAGTTTACATACACTCAATTTGAATTTGGTAGCACTGCCTTTAAATTGTTTAACTTGGGTCAAACGTTTCGGGTAGACTTCCACAAGCTTTCCACAATAAGTTGGGTGAATTTTGGGCCATTCCTCCTGACAGAGCTGGTGTAACTGAATCAGGTTTGTAGGCCTCCTTGCTCGCACATGCTTTTTCAGTTCGGCCCACACATTTTCTATAGGATCGAGGTCAGAGCTTTGTGATGGCTACTCCAATACCTTGACTTTGGTGTCCTTAAGCCATTTTGCCACAACTTTGGAAGTATGCTTGTGGTAATTGTCCATTTGGAAGACGCATTTGCGACCAAGCTTTAACTTCCTGACTGATGTCTTGAGATGTTACTTCAATATATCCACATCATTTTCTTTCCTCATGATGCCATCTATTTTGTGAAGTGCACCAGTCCCTCCTGCAGCAAAGCACCCCCACAACATGATGCTGCCCCCCCCGTGCTTCACGGTTGGAATGGTGTTCTTCGGCTTGCAAGCCTCCCCCTTTTTCCTCCAAACATAACGATGGTCATTATGGTCAAACAGTTCTATTTTTGTTTCATCAGACCAAAAAGTACGATCTTTGTCCCATGTGCAGTTGCAAACCATAGTTTGGCTTTTTTATGGCGGTTTTGGAGCAGTGGCTTCTTCCTTGCTGAGCGGCCTTTCAGGTTATGTCAATATAGGACTCGTTTTACTGTGGATATAGATACTTTTGTACCTGTTTCCTCCAGCATCTTCACAAGGTCCTTTGCTGTTGTTCTAGGATTGATTTGCACTTTTCGCACCAAAGTACGTTCATCTCTAGGAGACAGAATGCGTCTCCTTCCTGAGCGGTATGACGGCTGCGTGGTCCCATGGTGTTTATACTTGTATACTATTGTTTGTACAGATGAACGTGGTACCTTCAGGCGTGTGGAAATTGCTCCCGAAGATGAACCAGACTTGTGGAGGTCTACAATTTCTTTTCTGAGGTCTTGGCTGATTTGTTTTGATTTTCCAATGATGTCAAGCAAAGAGGCACTGAGTTTGAAGGTAGGCCTTGAAACACATCAACAGGAACACCCCTAATTGACTCAAATGATGTCAATTAGCCTATCAGAAGCTTCTGAAGCCATGACATCATTTTCTGGAATTTTCCAAGCTGTTTAAAGGCACAGTATAGTGTATGTAAACTTCTGACCTATTGGAATTGTGATACAGTGAATTGTAAGTGAAATAATCTCTCTGTAAACAATTGTTGGAAAAATGACTTGTGTCATACACAAAGTAGATGTCCTAACCAACTTACAAAAACTATAGTTTGTTAATAAGAAATGTGTGGAGTGGTTGAAAAACGAGTTTTAATGACTCCAACCTAAGTGTATGTAAACTTCCGACTTCAACTGTACAGGGGGGTAACGGTACAGAGTCAATGTGCGGGGGCATCGGTTAGTTTAGGTAATATGTACATGAAGGTAGAGTTATTAAAGTGACTATGCATAGATGATAACAACAGAGAGTAGCAGTGGTGTAAAGGAGGGGGAGAGGGGCAATGCAAATAGTCTGAGTAGCCATTTGATTAGCTGTTCAGGAGTCTTATGGCTTGGGGGTAGAAGCTGTTTAGAAGCCTCTTGGACCTAGACTTGGCGCTCTGGTACCGATTGCTGTGCGGTAGCAGAGAGAACAGTATATGACTAGGGTGCCTGGAGTCTGTGACAATTTTTAGGGCCTTCCTCTGACACCACCTGGTATAGAGGTCCTGGATGGCAGAAAGCTTGGCCCCAGTGATGCACTGGGCCGTTCGCACTACCCTCTGTAGTGCCTTGCGGTCAGAAGCCGAGCAGTTGCCATACCAGGCAGTGATGCAACCAGTCAGGATGCTCTCGATGGTGCAGCTCTAGAACCTTTTGAGGATCTGAGGACCCATGCCAAATCTCCTGAGGGGGAATAGGTTTTCTTCTGCCCTCTTAGTAAAAGTTAGCTTGTGGAAAACTCTAGTGCATAAGGGAAGTACCAAAACCCCTTGATATAGTGGAGGCGCATGCAAGCAGATGAGGAAATGTGGCTAGGATGGATGAAATTATATAGTAAAACCTGCAAAAGAGCCAATGTAAACCAGGAAAAAAACGCACAACCCTCCCATGTGGCCAATTTCTTTTTAAACAACCAACCCTCCCGTTTTGGAACTTTGAACTGTTCCTTAGAGCTGTCAAATCCACCAGCAGCTCGTGGCATTACACCTAAAGCAGACATATCCATTGGCTACACAGTTGCATTAACATAAATCCCATGCAGCCTTGTTCGAACCCTGGAATGTAACCTACACCTCGATTAGAATGATATAAATCCTCATTTCGTTGAATGATTTTTCATTTCGGTGTAATTATTTCTTTATAGCATACACTTTCTCGTTCTGAACTTCTAACGCCAGTGGGGCGGGTGTGGCTTCGTGACAGTGCACAAGAGGCTGCTCACCAATTGGACAGCTCCAACCCAGTTCCACCTCCAACACTGCCTAAACATCAGCTGTAATGCAGGTGTCAGCTATCGCTAGTTAACGCATGATCTGATTTAATCTAGGCCTTAGTTTAGGAGATACCCTGCTGCCCTGGTGAGCTTCCCCCTTGTCTTAAAGTGGAAGTCACTTTGGGTTTAATAACCTGTACAACTCTTCACTAAACACCCTTCGTCTAAATAGCAGGGCGCTCTGCTATTTGCAGCTGAATTTCCCCGACTCTTGTTTGGTTCCCCTGCATATCACATATGGTCTAAGAACAACTCATATGAATTTGTTATTTTCCAAGTTATTTTCCAAGATTAAAATCAGTCTCTTGAATACAAATATCTTGCTAGCTATAATTACATTTCCCCTTCAACTGTGGCTGCTGTGTCAACAACCTTTGGCTTTTCTGTTCCTATTGTGTCATACAATGGATGTTTTTCCACTCGCTACCTCCCCAAACCCACTCAAATGTGAGGCCTTCAATTACATTTTGAAATCGTCAATCAGTCTAGTCTACTACCTATGGACATTATTTACAGGGACACTGAACTATGTTCAGTTATTTAGAGCACATAGGCACATTTCAAACGATACCGTTGTAGCCATTATATTCATATACCATCATTTCAAAACATTATGAATAGAACAGATATTGTTTTGTGGAACTCAATTATAAGATATCGAAAATGATCTTATGGGCCTATGTCCATCATTCTAAATGTGGCAACTACTATTAACGCTTCAGGTTAAGTGGTAGGTTGTGTTTGTGGTCATATGGCGCCATCTGTCAGTAAAATGTAAACATGACACGTTTTTCTTTTTTACCTTTATTTAACTAGGCAAGCCAGTTAAGAACAAATTCTTATTTACAATGACGGCCTACCCCGGACGACGCTGGGCCAATTGTGCACCGCCCTATGGGACTCCCTATCACAGCCGGATGTGATACAGCCTGGATTCAAACCAGGGACTGTAGTGACACCTCTTGCACTAAGATACAGTGTCTTAGACAGCTGAGCCACTCGGGAACCCTTTTTAACCAATCCTCTTCCGTTTCTCTACTAATAACCAATTATACAGAATTATCTTTCAGATGTTTTTTTATAAAAAAGAAAGCAGTGAAAAAAAAAAAATGTAATTATTCAACAATTTCACATTGCCATTCATTACACAGGTACTGAGTACTACTGTAGAGTTACATGAAGCATGATGAGTCCTGACTTTCTAGTTACTAAGTCCATCTCAGCAATGACCATTTAAACCAAGGATTACTAGCAGTCAAATCCTTGCTTCCTCCTCGTGATTTCCTCACCTCTCTCACAGTGCATTGAAGTAGAGGATCCAAGGTCTCTCCTCTAATGAGCTTTGAGAGGAAATTAGGAAAAAAAGACGCAAGGATTTCACTGCTAGCAACATTTAGACAGTCTTTTTTCTGTGGCAGCATCAATGCAAAGGCATACAATCGAACCTTTCCCAAATGTACACTTTTTATTAAAAGTCATAAAAGATTACACAACAAATACAAACGGTGGAACAGTTTAGTAGCTCTTGGTGGTCTCGTATGATTCGGGGAAGGGGACAGATATGTGGCCAGAGCCCATGACCAGGGGCAGGATCCCAGCGTTGGGCACCACGTTCCAGGACAGAGTCAGGGTGATGTTTTTGTTCGCCCTGGTGGAGAGATCATCACACAAAGGCCTTAAACATCAAAGCATGCCTACAGTATTCTCATTCAAAAGACTGGGGAGGAGCAGGAGCAGGAGAGGTGCCAAAAGCGGTCCTATACTGCCCTCTGCTGCATACAAAGGGTGTTCCATAACTATTCAACATAATGTAGGCCTAAATGCAAAACAAATATTTGTTTCTCTATGTAAAATCAGATTAAATTGTATTTTTCAGATAGTTTATAGCAGGTTTAAAAGGTGTAGCAAAATTATTATGTCGATGTGCCTTTTATACCGGCTGCAAACTGCATGTGACAAACTATTTGATTTGATGAAATAAAATGACAGCAAGACAGATTCCACACCAACGCTACATCAAAAACATGAATTGTTATCGTTAGGTTACTGGCACCAGAATAAAAGTGTGAGGGTGAACAAAGGATGCTTACCGAAGACCGTTTCCATCATCGAAGAAGAAGTACTTGGACTTCATGTCTCTGAGGTTGAGCTTGGTGCTCTCTCCCCTTAGCACGATCTTATCCCACAGAACCACCTGGTTCAGGGCCTGGAAGAAAGCACAACACGTCACAGTTAAATATCACTAGCTGGCAGCCATTTTACCATGCACTCCACCTTCCTAGGTGGCCTGATCCCAGATCTGTATCAAATCTAATTTTATTTGTCACGTGAGCAGAATACAACAGGTGTAGACTTTACTGTGAAATGCTTACTTATGAGCCCTTTCCCAACAATGCAGCGTTAAAAAGCAAGAAACATTTACTAAAAATAAAAACGGAAATAGTAACACAATTAAATATCAACGAGACTATATACAAGAAGTCCCGGTACTGAGTCAATGTGCAGGGATATGAGGTAGTTGAGGTAATATGTACAGTGCCTTGCGAAAGTATTCGGCCCCCTTGAACTTTGACCTTTTGCCACATTTCAGGCTTCAAACATAAAGATATAAAACTGTATTTTTTTGTGAAGAATCATCAACAAGTGGGACACAATCATGAAGTGGAACGAAATTAATTGGATATTTCAAACTTTTTTAACAAATAAAAAACTGAAGAATTGGGCGTGCAAAATTATTCAGCCCCCTTAAGTTAATACTTTGTAGCGCCACCTTTTGCTGCGATTACAGCTGTAAGTCGCTTGGGGTATGTCTCTATCAGTTTTGCACATCGAGAGACTGAAATTTTTGCCCATTCCTCCTTGCAAAACAGCTCGAGCTCAGTGGAGGTTGGATGGAGAGCGTTTGTGAACAGCAGTTTTCAGTTCTTTCCACAGATTCTCGATTGGATTCAGGTCTGGACTTTGACTTGGCCATTCTAACACCTGGATATGTTTATTTGTGAACCATTCCATTGTAGATTTTGCTTTATGTTTTGGATCATCGTCTTGTTGGAAGACAAATCTCCGTCCCAGTCTCAGGTCTTTTGCAGACTCCATCAGGTTTTTTTCCAGAATGGTCCTGTATTTGGCTCCATCCATCTTCCCATCAATTTTAACCATCTTCCCTGCCCCTGCTGAAGAAAAGCAGGCCCAAACCATGATGCTGCCACCACCATGTTTGACAGTGGGGATGGTGTGTTCAGGGCGATGAGCTGTGTTGCTTTTACGCCAAACATAACGTTTTACATTGTTGCCAAAAAGTTCGATTTTGGTTTCATCTGACCAGAGCACCTTCTTCCACATGTTTGGTGTGTCTCCCAGGTGGCTAGTGGCAAACTTTAAACAACACTTTTTATGGATGTCTTTAAGAAATGGCTTTCTTCTTGCCACTCTTCCATAAAGGCCAGATTTGTGCAGTATACGACTGATTGTAGTCCTATGGACAGTCTCCCACCTCAGCTGTAGATCTCTGCAGTTCATCCAGAGTGATCATGGGCCTCTTGGCTGCATCTCTGATCAGTCTTCTCCTTGTATGAGCTGAAAGTTTAGAGGGACGGCCGGGTCTTCGTAGATTTGCAGTGGTCTGATACTCCTTCCATTTCAATATTATCGCTTGCACAGTGCTCCTTGGGATGTTTAAAGCTTGGGAAATATTTTTGTATCCAAATCCGGCTTTAAACTTCTCCACAACAGTATCTCGGACTTGCCCGGTGTGTTGTTCCTTGTTCTTCATGATGCTCTCTGCGCTTTAAACGGACCTCTGAGACTATCACAGAGCAGGTGCATTTATACGGAGACTTGATTACACACAGGTGGATTCTATTTATCATCATTAGTCATTTAGGTCAACATTGGATCATTCAGAGATCCTCACTGAACTTCTGGAGAGAGTTTGCTGCACTGAAAGTAAAGGGGCTGAATAAATTTGCACGGCCAATTTTTCAGTTTTTTATTTGTTAAAAAAGTTTGAAATATCCAATAAATTTCGTTCCACTTCATGATTGTGTCCCACTTGTTGTTGATTCTTCAGAAAAAAATACAGTTTTATATCTTTATGTTTGAAGCCTGAAATGTGGCAAAAGGTTGAAAAGTTCAAGGGGCCGAATACTTTCGCAAGGCACTGTACATGTAGGTAGGGGTAAAAGTGACAAGGCAATCAGGTTAGATAATAAACAGAGTAGCAGCAGCGTGTGTGAATGTGTGTCTGTGTGTGTGTGGCGTTAATATGCGTGTGTGTGTGTGTGTGTGTGTGTGTATTGGAGTGTTAGTAGTATGTGTGTGTGGGTAGAGTCCAGTAAGTGTGGATAGAGCCGGTGCAAGAGTCAGTGCAAAAAAAATATATATTTAAAAAAAAAAGGGTGTCAATGCAAATAGTCCAGGTAGTCATTTGATTATCTGTCTCATGGCTTGCTTGCCGTGCGGTAGCAGAGAGAACAGTCTATGACTAGGGTGGCTGGAATCTTTGACAATTTTTAGGGCCTTCCTCTGACACCGCCTAGTATAAAAGTCCTTGATGGCAGGGAGCTCGGCTCCAGTGATGTACTGGGCCGTACGCACTACCCTTGTAGCGCCTTACGGTGGATTGTCAAGCAATTGCATACCAGGCGGTGATGTAGCCAGTCGAGACGCTCTCAATGGTGCAGCTGTAGAACTTTTTGAGGATCTGAGGAACCATGCCAAATCTTTTCAGCCTCCTGAGGGGGAAGAGTTGTTGTCGTGCTCTCTTCACGACTATGTATCCAATTCCTATAGTCATAGTTTACATATGACCATATGACCACAGCACAAACAGACCTGAGACCAACCCAGGCTACTTCTTAGGATACACTATTTATAAAATGTCACCCATCAAACCATATTGCCTTCAACCCATATTGCCTTCTTGGCTTCCACCAATTAAATGTGTGTGATGTGTAGAAGAACCAATGTGTCAACAGTGTGTGGCAACCAGCCTACCCATGCCAAGAGGAGGAACGTGTGATAATGATCATGGATACATCATAAAGGAAAGAGATCAGTTCTTACATTGCTCCTGGTGGTGTAGAAGTATGACTATTTTGCTGCAATTCTATATATAGGGTAATCTACCTATAGAAGGTCATCCCTTCAAAGCAAGCCAAGCGGAACGTATGATAATGATAATTGATAGATCAACAGGAAAGAGAACAGGTCTGGGTTGTATTCATCACGGCGATTCTGCAAAACATTTCGCAACAGAAAACGTTCAGTCGAAAAGGAAAACATTTTGCAACGAAAACAAGAGTTCCATTAGATAAATTCAGGTAGGTACCTCCCCGTTTCTTTCTAAAATGGTAAACCGTTTCAAGACATAATGTATACACCCATTGTAAGACACGTACGTTGCTCTTGGTGGCGTACTCGGCAGACAAGTAGAGGAAGAGCTGCTTGACGTTCCAGTCAAATATGGGCTTTATGTCAGCAGAGAGGTCAAAGGTGATGAACCCCAGGTCACTTCTCTCCCTGGGTCCTGTGAAGTCATCCACGTTTTTCCTGTCAAATGGTAAAGGCCGAGTTAGTTGCGTGCAGCGCATTGCATCCTAGAATTAGGCCAAGACATTTCTTACACCACGTGGAACAGTAAGCTGTCAAAATGTCTGTTTTTTTGTCTTGGCTACACCATAGACTACATTTACTTTATGGTTTCTGGCTGTACATTTAGGCAATGTTCTCTAGCTACACTTTGCACTGTATGGCTTGGTACAGCTACAAGAATGGCATACCACAGTTCCAAGGTCTGAGCAATGGCTACTATAGATCTGTAGCTACAAATTGTAAGGTGATATGTTAATGTGTACGGATGGAAGTATTCACATAAAGCATTAGCTTGATAATAGTGTATGTGACGATAGCGAAATGTCAAAAGTAAGGTCGGAAACATTCCATCTGCTGGCAGCTCGTTTGCGGTTTGACAAAATATTCCGCGCTGACGTGCTGTTCAATTATTGGATACAATGTTGCAAGCAGCAGCTCTGGCATCCGGTCTGGCTGGCAGGCTACATTGTGGCCAAAGACAAAAACAACGGTTGTTCATTGCTCAGGCAGTTTAATACACTGGTGTCTGTTAGATTGACTGGCGTCAATATTGCCATATGGATTCAATGATCACCTCGAGCTAGAATTAGTTGGCACCATTGCAAAGACTCATACACCGAGCTAGCTATGTAGCCAATTGAGACCTATAACTATTTATACGAATAAAAATGTGATCTATCTAAACCAAAGCAATGCATGTTCACTGTAGTTTAATACTAATAATAATAACTAGTCATCACTCACAGCATTACTCTCGAGACGTGGATATCCACCGGCACCCTCCTGTCTTTGAACGCTGTCGTGATGAAACAGCCAAACGTCAAAGCTGCCATCACGCTGAGCGAGAAGGCGAAGAGGGAATTTGCCCTCGACAACACTGTATTCATTTTGAAATACAATTATATAACAGTTTCATTCACAACGATGCGAAACACTTCTACCAGCAAAAGCAGGAACTGTAGTTTGACACAAAGAAATACGGAACTGGATGGTTTTTCCGTAATCGATGGAACATTAAAGTGAACACATTGCCCCAATGTGTTATGGAGGTGAACTGCAGTTCGCACTACCACTAAGGGCTTGGAATTTCATGATAGCAGACAATTGATTGGATAATATAATTTTGAAGTAAAAGTATATGAGTCAAGATAATGTTAAACCTCAAGAGAAGAAATACTCAACGCATATTTTTGAATCTTTCCGAAGCATCACAACAAAATGGAACAAACCCAATGGGCCCCAGTTGTCCCACAGGCAGGCAGGCAGCGCTATAATACAGCTGCTCTCTCCAACTTATCCTATCTGGTCTCGACCCAGCTGCTGAGGGGAATTTCTGTGTCATTCTAGGCTGGCATATGACCCAGTACCAGAGTCAACACAACACAGATAGCCAGGCCCCCCATTTAAATTTCCAAAACATTAGCAGCCAGCCACCGACAGCCAGGCAAGACATAAGCAAGGCTAGTCAAGCAAGGAAGCAATGACTCCAAATGTGGATAGCCAGTCTTTTGGAACAGTACACTACTCCAATGTCTACCTCTCCATATTCGCTCTGTTTTGCGTCAAGCTCTTTGTCAAGATCAGCCTGAATATTCTCACCCACTTCTACGTGGTGAAGGGGAATCGGAAGGAGGCTGCCCGCATTGCAGAAGAGTTTTATGATTTTGGACAAGGGCACAGTAAGTAGCTATTTCTGTGAAAGGCAACAGACTATTATTCTATAGTAGAGGGTCATACACATACATTCTACAGTAAAGTGTGTGTATTAGGTTATTCCAGCTTTCTAAAAGCTCTGTGTCTGTAACATGCCAGGCAACTGTATCCAGTCTGCCCAGGAACTACCCAGCCTATCGTTGTGGCCGGGGACATTAGGAACACTTAGATACATTGTGTATTAGATATACTTCCTTCTTGATGTCTTTCAATGCTCTTTTCTTGCTGAGGTACTGGGGGAAAGCACTGCATTGTTAACAACCACACCTGGGATGAGGGAAAAGACCCAGAACCTTTGGCATCATGACGGCATGTTGGGTTGGCATGACAGAAGTCTCTGATTCCAAATTGCTTCCGCCCTTAGCGTATTCCATTGCACTGCAATCATCAAGTGGACTGATTAGATGACACATGAAATGCACATTTTTGAGAGTATGTCAAATTAATATATTCAAACCAAAGGTTTGCAGCTGTATGTGTATGTATAATTGTGCATGCCCTTGGATGGGTGCCCGTATCTAGGAGCTGTGCCCTTATTAAAATGCCACACAATTCATAGACAGTTTCTATCACAGCTGAGACTTGGCAGTTACCGGCTGCAGCCTGTAGTCGTACTCCACGTAGGTTACGCACAGCGACTGTAAGCCAGGAATGTTTTGAGCTGAACAGAAGCATGTTAGAGAGAGGTTAGAGAGGCTCTAGCTTTCCATCCCCAAGTACAACTAGTTTAACTAGTCTATTTGATTTGATAACCTATAGTAGGGCTGTTCAATTATGGCTCTGGAGAGACAAAATACTTATTAACTAGTTATTAAAATTCCCTTCTAATCAAGGACTATTTCATACCAGGGACATCAGGTATGTGAACTCTCTGGTCAATCAAGGACTGATCAATGAATTAAGTACCAATGAAAACCTGCATTATGTCGGTCTCTGAAATATAACCTGACAATTATGACCTTATAACGTGACCAATGTTATAAACAGTACATGGCTTTTGCATTTGAATATTGCAAGCAAATGATTGTTACATAAGCAACTAGGCATACTCAAAAGAGAAAATACTGTACTCAACTCAATGGTCAAACTTTAATATTTCAAACCATGCAGAATGAATCCTTTATAAACAGAACAGTTCCTAACCCTAAGACCAGCGGGGTAAAGGCTGTTCTGGTCTAAGCCATTTCTTAACCTCTGATAAAAATAGCAGGGTGCCACTGCCACAGCCACCACATTCTCTTCATCCCCTCAGTTGTCTCTCTCTTCGCCTTATCACAATATCTCACCCCTACACTTTCTTATCGCTTTCTCTCTCTCTCTCTCTCTTTCTCTCTCTCTCTCTCTCTCTCTCTCTCTCTCTCTCTCTCTCTCTCTCTCTCTCTCTCTCACACACACTTTCTCCCTACCTCCCTCTCTGCCTTTTCATGTTATTGTCGTGCTTGTCCTTGGCTGTGAAACGACAACAAGCCGAGCAGCCAACCAGAGAGCAGGATTTAGACTGGATCATGGTGCACAGTGCTGCGGGGACAGATAGCTGATGTAAACATGCCTGAAGTTCCACCTGCAGAGAGCTCGAGCGAGCAGCAGCCAGAAAACACGCAGAGGAAAAGAACGTTAGAGAACACAGACGATTACACCGCAAAAAAGAAACAACGCTGCTGGGGTATTTTAACTAGCCAAGGTCAGTAGCGTTTTACGCACACACAATTGCGTATTTGCGCACTGGGTGAGTGCGTCTCGGACTGTCACTGTGCAACGTTATTATTGGACACCAGTGCTGTTCGTGTCAAGTTTATTTGAGGTAGACAGAGGGGTTGACATGGAAATGTTTCGTGAAAAAGGCAACTGTTCTGGAACATTCTCATAGGCATCCAGCCTATTTGGGACTGTGCTATAGCATGTGACATGAAGCTCTATGATATAAGAATATCATGACATAATCAAACAAACGCCTTGGAAACATCTGGTCAAATGGGTCCCTAGAACAGTCCAGTGCTTATCCTATTGATGTGAATACAGATCCATATAGCTTACATCATAACACATGCATGTTTTATTTATTTAACACATTATTATAGTGTATTATTATTATTTGTAGTAGTAGTAGTAGTAGTAGTAGTATTACTAGGCCTATGTGTAGTAGACCTTGGGGTATGTGTCTATTCATGACAGACCTACAACAGCTGAAGTTACCATGTGCTCTCATGACTCTTTCACACAAGACAATAAGAGTATGACCTTTGAACTGGACTAAGCAGCAGCTTCAGTCGATTAAACCGGATTATATCTCTTTAACGGTTGTATCTAATCTAAACGGTAGCTGGGTCACATCAGGGTTGTAACTGGGTGATTACTAATTGACTTTGGCCCTTGACATTCAAATGTTCTAAATGCAGTAGTTTGTTATTTAAGCAGAAGAAATAAACAGAAATACAAATTCCAGATATTATAGCCCTTTCCGCTTCCTGTGTTCTTGCTCAGTGTGGCAAATGGGAGACTTAAGCAAAAGCAAAGTCACATGTTCAGTGCACTGTTGCAATATTCATGAGAGCCACCATTTTAACCTGCTAGAAGAGAGACACCCTGTGCTGTCTGAATGAGAATAATGGGCTTCAGCCGCACCAGGCAACCAGCTATAGAGGATCACCACCGTGGGAAAGGTTGGCTGGCTTCCTGGAGAAAGGGTAGAAAATAGAGAGGGGGGGATTCCAGGTCACTGTTGCTGTTGTGACTGGAATTAACTACTTACTGTGGTTCTAACATGTGCTTCCTAAGAATAGCTTCCAAACTCTACTTATCTCTGCAGCAGTGGTGGTCATCATTGGCACCTGTTGTTATGTTATTGCACCTTGATAGAGGAATCTCTGTTATTGTCCTTTCCCCCCAAAATATATATCAAAATTAATGTCATTTTTGGTCTATATATTAAAAAGGTATTTGCAACAACAAAAAATAAATATACAGTATTTTTGTTGTCCTATTTATCATAAAAGATAGTCGCAACAACAGGCCATTTCAATGTACTACATGAGTTTGTCAGGTGATGCAGATGCCCTTCCAAAGATGGCTGGCACAGTCACAGTCACAGCTCTGCCTGTGTGAATCCATGGAGTGACAACAAGACCCTTCAGTACAGTAACAGTACAGTATGTGACAGGCGCCCTCTTCTCCTACAGGCAGGAATGTCATATACCTATCAATGGCTAGATGTTCCGTGGGGAGACGGAGACATGGGTATGTAGTATTGAATATTGCACTGCATTGCTGTGTGATGTTTATGTGGAAGTATTGCTGACATTTAATTATACTCAAGGCTCCCTCATAAAAGAGACTCATATCTCAATAGGATTTCACCTGAATAAAGGATTAATAAAATATTTTAAAAAAACACCTAAATGTTGTTCTCTGACGTGGATGGTAGTGTTGTTGGGTGTGTAGGGAGAGACTGAGCTCTGTTCTGCCAGTTGTACAAGGCTATGCCTGCCAGTCGCACAAGGCTATGCCTGCCAGTTGTACAAGGCTATGCCTGCCAGATGGCCTGCTTGGTTGAGCTACAGCTATATATAGCTCCATCCACACAGTGAGAGAGTGAAAACCTATCCAGCGCTCTATTATATGCTCTGTGATATTAGTGACAGCTGTGACAACTGGGTTTCAGTTTTCTGAACATATGAACATGGATAGTGGACTGGTACTACTGTCTTTTGGGAAGTAATTCTAGATTAGGATTACGGTAATGATAGAATAATAAGGATACTGACAGAGAGTGAAGGCTTTGATGAATGCTGTCAATGTATCAGACTTGAATGGGAATGTGCTGGTTATATATATATACTGCTCAAAAAAATAAAGGGAACACTTAAACAACACAATGTAACTCCAAGTCAATCACACTTCTGTGAAATCAAACTGTCCACTTAGGAAGCAACACTGATTGACAATAAATTTCACATGCTGTTGTGCAAATGGAATAGACAACAGGTGGAAATTATAGGCAATAAGCAAGACACCCCCAATAAAGGAGTGGTTCTGCAGGTGGAGACCACAGACCACTTCTCAGTTCCTATGCTTCCTGGCTGATGTTTTGGTCACTTTTGAATGCTGGCGGTGCTTTCACTTAGTGGTAGCATGAGACGGAGTCTACAACCCACACAAGTGGCTCAGGTAGTGCAGCTCATCGAGGATGGCACATCAATGCGAGCTGTGGCAAGAAGGTTTGCTTTGTCTGTCAGCGTAGTGTCCAGAGCATGGAGGCGCTACCAGGAGACAGGCCAGTACATCAGGAGACGTGGAGGAGGCCGTAGGAGGGCAACAACCCAGCAGCAGGACCGCTACCTCCGCCTTTGTGCAAGGAGGAGCAGGAGGAGCACTGCCAAAGCCCTGCAAAATGACCTCCAGCAGGCCACAAATGTGCATGTGTCTGCTCAAACGGTCAGAAACAGACTCCATGAGGGTGGTATGAGGGCCCAACGTCCACAGGTGGGGGTTGTGCTTACAGCCCAACACCGTGCAGGACGTTTGGCATTTGCCAGAGAACACCAAGATTGGCAACTTCACCACTGGCGCCGTGTGCTCTTCACAGATGAAAGCAGGTTCACACTGAGCACATGTGACAGACGTGACAGAGTCTGGAGACGCCGTGGAGAACGTTCTGCTGCCTGCAACATCCTCCAGCATGACCGGTTTGGCGGTGGGTCAGTCATGGTGTGGGGTGGCATTTCTTTGGGGGGCCGCACAGCCCTCCATGTGCTCGCCAGAGGTAGCCTGACTGCCATTAGGAACCGAGATGAGATCCTCAGACCCCTTGTGAGACCATATGCTGGTGCGGTTGGCCCTGGGTTCCTCCTAATGCAAGACAATGCTAGACCTCATGTGGCTGGAGTGTGTCAGCAGTTCCTGCAAGAGGAAGGCATTGATGCTATGGACTGGCCCGCCCGTTCCCCAGACCTGAATCCAATTGAGCACATCTGGGACATCATGTCTCGCTCCATCCACCAATGCCACGTTGCACCACAGACTGTCCAGGAGTTGGCGGATGCAGTAGTCCAGGTCTGGGAGGAGATCCCTCAGGAGACCATCCACCACCTCATCAGGAGCATGCCCAGGCGTTGTAGGGAGGTCATACAGGCACGTGGAGGCCACACACACTACTGAGCCTCATTTTGACTTGTTTTAAGGACATTACATCAAAGTTGGATCAGCCTGTAGTGTGGTTTTCCACTTTAATTTTGAGTGTGACTCCAAATCCAGACCTCCATGGGTTGATAAATTGGATTTCCATTGATTATTTTTGTGTGATTTTGTTGTCAGCACATTCAACTATGTAAAGAAAAAAGTATTTAATAAGATTATTTCTTTCATTCAGATCTAGGATGTGTTGTTTAAGTGTTCCCTTTATTTTTTTGAGCAGTGTATATATATATATATATATATGTGTATATATATATATGTGTATATATATATCTATATATGTGTATATGTATATGTGGATGTGACCAATAAGAGCTTGTATGATAGTGAAGCGCTATCACTGTAAACGTAAGACTGTAATGTGTGTTGTTTTGGAGATGCTCAGTGTTTTGTCTGTCCCTCTCCCAGGGTCATGGGCGGACCGGTCTCCTCTCCACGAGGCAGCGTGTCAGGGCCGTCTCCTGGCCCTCAGGACCCTACTCTCACAGGTGAGTCACACACAGAGGGGCGGGGCACCACAAGGCAAAGCTTTCTGGTCAATTGTTTATACAGTGTTAAGACAGAGGAACTTTTTTGACACCTTTATGTAAAATAAAATGCTGATGCACTTTCTGTACGTTCCAGATAAGATACATATGATATGTTTGCCATTTTCCCTCGTAGTCAGATTTCCAAAAGTTTATTTGGATAGTCCATCTGTAGATGCTCTACAGACTATCAGTAAAATTTGAACTATCTATCTACTAACTTCAGTGCTAACCCTAACCTTAACCCTTATCCTAAACCTAAACTCAACCCTAACCCTAGACCTAACCTTAACCCTAACTCTACACTATCTAGAAACTAAAAAGGGTTCATTGCCTGTTCCCATAGGAGAACCCTTTGAAAAAAAACAACTTTTGGTTACAGGTAAAACCCTTTTGGTTCCAGGTAGAACCTTTTCTACATGGAACCCTAAAGAGTTCTACCTGGATCCAAAATGATTTATCCTATGGAGACAGCCGAAGAACCCTTTTGGAACCCTTTTTTTTCTAAGAGTGTAACACGTATTCGAAACCTAACCGTAACCTTAGCAAGCAGCTGCTTATCAACATATAGTGTGTTGATAGTATGACCATCTGTGGAGCATTTACACAAAATTAAGTGTAGGGAAAGTGAGACCTATATAATGAATGTAAACATTTCTTGTTGTCATCCCAGGGTTACAACGCAAACATCCCTACCATAGACCATGTGACGCCGTTGCATGAGGCTTGCCTGTCAGACCACGCGTCATGCGCCAAGGCGCTCATTGCAGCTGGTGCCAATGTAAGTCATGACCAAACGGATGCACACACAAACACAATCACTCCACGTCAGAACGAGACATCATTATGCTGCGGCAGCAACTCATCTTTTTACATTCCGATTGACCTGCCTTTGTTGTAACTTTGTGGCGGCAACTAATTGTTTTACATTCCGATTGACCTGCCTTTGTTGTAACGTATAGATACTCATGGTTTTCTGACAATGCTCCATCTATCTGATCAGGTAAATGCCACCACCATTGATGGGGTGACGCCGCTGTTCAATGCCTGCTCAGCGGGCAGTGCCACCTGTACAGAGGTACTGCTGGAAAACGGTGCCAAGCCGCAGTCAGAGATATGCCAGCCCTCGCCCATACACGAAGCTTCCAGCAAAGGTACTGTAGCAGGACTGCCATCGCAGGATATGTGTGTCATACAGATAGCTGTCACGTTACAGTAAGGTTTTGAAATACTCTGGCGGTAATTTTAGTATGTTTCCCCCCCTCTATTCTAAGATGAGACTACTGAATGCGTTTCTGAATGAGAGTACCCTGGTAACGCAGGACGTATTGTGTGTAGGCAGAATTGCTTGTCTGGAGGCACTGATCACATGGGGAGCAGACGTGGATTATGATATTCCTCACCTAGGAACCCCCCTGTACATCGCCTGCATCTCCTCAGGACTCCAGTGCACACAGAAACTCCTCCATGGAGGTCAGTAACTAACCAGACACTTTGGTCCCAACTTCAAATGATCTCTCCCATTGACATCAATGCATTTTTTTATTTTCTTTTTTACGATTCATCCGTTTGTCTTTTTTTTTTCGTTCTGTATTCTGCATTTACTAAGGAAAGGTATGTGACGGGACATTGTTTTACCTGATGCTGTACTCACAAACATGGAGCGTGTTCAGGAGGGAGAATCTTTTGAAACTGAGTGAAATGGGAAGGAACTACACAAATGTGTCCAATCAGAGCATAAATTAATGTTTTCTGTTGTAAACCATTTTGCTACAGTGTGACCTACTGAACTTAACCAGTGGTGTCCGGTTTGCTCCAAAGGGGCCAATGTGCAGAAGGGCAGGTTCCTGGAGAGCCCGCTCCATGCAGCAGCTCAGAAGGACTGTACTGAGATCATCAATGTGTTGTTAGAGTTTGGAGCGAACATTAACGCTAAAAACCTAGAGCTGAAGAGACCGGTGGAGTCAGCCCCACCTAACAGCTCAGCAGAGGAGACGTTACTGCTGCATGAAGGTAAGATTATGCTCAGTTCACATGGGAATATTAGCCTGATTCCAGATCAGTTTGTACTGTATAGCTAACTCATATGTTTGTTTTCATGCCAAACTTGTGGTCTGATCAGAAACCGATACGATACGTTTTCTGATAGATACTATTTCTGATCTGGGACCAGGTTAGGAAATATCTCCATTCAGCTGATGGGAAGAAGTCAGAATCCCTTGTAAAACATTGTTATTTGGTTTATACAAGTGGATGATATTGAGGCTGTCTTGGATTAATCAGATAATCTCTCGATCTCTTGCTCTCTCCCTCTGTTTCTCTCTCTCTCTCTCTGCAGCAATACCTCAGCCACTATATCAGCTGTGTCGTCTCAGTATCAGAGATTATATGGGCCGATCTCGACTACACCTCATCCCTCAGCTACACCTCCCCAACCTTCTCAAACGCTTCCTCCAGTACAGATAGAACACATCAACACTATCTCTCTCTTTCTGTCTCTGTCTGTCTCTCTGTCTGTTGCTCTCTCCTTTCCCTCTCTGTCTTCCTCTTTCTCTCTTTCTAAATGAGAGCATCGTCATAATAGAGGATATTCTTTATCCCATCCTCTCTCTTTCTCTCCGTTTCTCGCTCCATCCATTTCATCATCAAGTGAATTTTTTATTACTCACTGAACCTTGTTTTTTTTTAACCCAGAACCTCAAACGCACCGAATCCCTCCCATTCACTGACATCTGTTTTAACAGTTTCTCTGAAGCACCTATGCACATGGCCATGTAAATATCTATATTCTGTTACATTGACCAAAACATGAGTTTGAATGTTCAAAATAACTAAATATTAATACTGTATAATACTGTGTTATCAGTTAAAATGATACCCCCACTGCAGTGATTGTTGTGATCCCAGCTTGTCAGAAAGTTGTCTGCAAAGATGTGTATTGGTGTAAATCATGTTTTTCTGCACAATACTATCTAAGTCAAGTTGATCATCTCATGTGTCACTTTGGTTTTCTATCCAATATTCCTGTCCACGCCATACGTTTAACTGCCTAATATTCATTGACCCAAATAATGAAAGGGGGTCATTGAATGTTTAATGTAATGTATAACATCATTTAATGTACACATAATGAATTTTATGTCATCTTGTTTGAATGAGCTGCCTTTATGCTATCAATGATGCAAACAAGATACCATTATGTACTTTAACGTACAGTGTTATCTTGTTTGCATCATTGGTAGCATATATTTTTTATTTATTTATTTTATTTAACCCTTATTTTACCGGTTAAGTTGAGTGAGAACACATTCTCATTTACAGCAATGACCTGGGGAATAGTTATAGGGGAGAGGAGGGGGATGAATGAGCCAATTGTAAGTTGGGGAGAATTAGGTGACCGTGATGGTATGAGGGCCAGATTGGGAATTTAGCCAGGACACTGGAGTTAACACCCCTACTCTTACGATAAGTGCCATGGGATCTTTAGTGACCACAGACCACACCCGTTTAACGACGGATATATGCAGCTCATTCATTACACATTGACATGTGTACATTAAAGATTCAGTGACTCTGGAAAAAATAAAAAATATTCAAAATTATACCCATGATACTCTGATTGTGTCTGTCTTATATGAGGCTCTTATGATGTGAATAATATTGTATTTCAATTATTTTCTTATAATATTAGCCAACTAATATATATATATTATATCTTAACGTGACCTGTATATGTATAACTCACTGAAAAATGTATAGTATTTTGCCAAAACTCATTTCACATACCTCTCACCTGTTTCACTCTAATAAATAAGAATATTATTCCATGATGTGGTTGTCTTGGAGATTATACTTCTGGCATTTTTCGGCTGTGGTTTAGTAATGTTTTTTTTTTTTTTTTTGAATTTTTCATTTTGTCTACAATATTAGATGGTGCTCTGTAGCATGAACAATTTTCTCAATTGATTTAGAAGATCCTTTACCTTTTCCATTAATCAAAACTACACTGCTCAAAAAAATAAAGGGAACACTTAAACAACACAATGTAACCCCAAGTCAATCACACTTCTGTGAAATCAAACTGTCCACTTAGGAAGCAACACTGATTGACAATACATTTCACATGCTGTTGTGCAAATGGAATAGACAACAGGTGGAAATTATAGGCAATTAGCAAGACACCCCCAATAAAGGAGTGGTTCTGCAGGTGGTGACCACAGACCACTTCTCAGTTCCTATGCTTCCTGGCTGATGTTTTGGTCACTTTTGAATGCTGGCGGTGCTTTCACTCTAGTGGTAGCATGAGACGGAGTCTACAACCCACACCAGTGGCTCAGGTAGTGCAGCTCATCCAGGATGGCACATCAATGCGAGCTGTGGCAAGAAGGTTTGCTGTGTCTGTCAGCGTAGTGTCCAGAGCATGGAGGCGCTACCAGGAGACGGGCCAGTACATCAGGAGACGTGGAGGCCGTAGGAGGGCAACAACCCAGCAGCAGGACCGCTATCTCCGCCTTTGTGCAAGGAGGAGCAGGAGGAGCACTGCCAGAGCCCTGCAAAATGACCTCCAGCAGGCCACAAATGTGCATGTGTCTGCTCAAACGGTCAGAAACAGACTCCATGAGGGTGGTATGAGGGCCCGACGTCCACAGGTGGGGGTTGTGCTTACAGCCCAACACCGTGCAGGACGTTTGGCATTTGCCAGAGAACACCAAGATTGGCAAATTCGCCACTGGCGCCCTGTGCTCTTCACAGATGAAAGCAGGTTCACACTGAGCACATGTGACAGACGTGACAGAGTCTGGAGACGCCGTGGAGAACGTTCTGCTGCCTGCAACATCCTCCAGCATGACCGGTTTGGCGGTGGGTCAGTCATGGTGTGGGGTGGCATTTCTTTGGGGGGCCGCACAGCCCTCCATGTGCTCGCCAGAGGTAGCCTGACTGCCATTAGGTATCGAGATGAGATCCTCAGACCCCTTGTGAGACCATATGCTGGTGCGGTTGGCCCTGGGTTCCTCCTAATGCAACACAATGCTAGACCTCATGTGGCTGGAGTGTGTCAGCAGTTCCTGCAAGAGGAAGGCATTGATGCTATGGACTGGCCCGCTCGTTCCCCAGACCTGAATCCAATTGAGCACATCTGGGACATCATGTCTCGCTCCATCCACCAATGCCACGTTGCACCACAGACTGTCCAGGAGTTGGCGGATGCTTTAGTCCAGGTCTGGGAGGAGATCCCTCAGGAGACCATCCGCCACCTCATCAGGAGCATGCCCAGGCGTTGTAGGGAGGTCATACAGGCACGTGGAGGCCACACACACTACTGAGCCTCATTTTGACTTGTTTTAAGGACATTACATCAAAGTTGGATCAGCCTGTAGTCTGGTTTTCCACTTTAGTTTTGAGTGTGACTCCAAATCCAGACCTCCATGGGTTGATAAATTGGATTTCCATTGATCATTTTTGTGTGATTTTGTTGTCAGCACATTCAACTATGTAAAGAAAAAAGTATTTAATAAGATTATTTCATTCATTCAGATCTAGGATGTGTTATTTTAGTGTTCCCTTTATTTTTTTGAGCAGTGTACATCCTGCTTACAAATTTGACATGTTTACATTGGTATCGTCTTTATGTTACAAAACTAACATTTTGATATTTTCATGAACACATTTTATAAACTGCAATGGCAGTACAAACAAACTGTACATATGTCTAAGTAAAACATAATCAATAAATAAATACATAGATAAATAAAAACAAATGCATTTGAAGATAATTTAAGTATAGGTGGAAAACTAATATCAATACATTAGTAAAAAAAATTACAACACTTGTATAAATTATCTGAATAAATATTTGTTTCATTAAGCAGAAGGAAGAACACCTCTTCTCTTTACATGAATGTACCTACTTACCAATATACTGTATGTTGCAGTGATAACAAATCGTTTTCTACTTTCTTAAGGCACAACCTTCAGGTATTACATTTTTTTTAATGATTAATTAGCCTATTTCTTCAAGTCTGTGTTTAAAAAGCAAAATTATTCTCAAATATTGCCTTTTTATCACAGCTTTCTGTTTAACATATAAGCTAGCTAGTC
The DNA here is from genome assembly GCF_965601325.2 of Salmo salar. Classification (NCBI taxonomy): domain Eukaryota; kingdom Metazoa; phylum Chordata; class Actinopteri; order Salmoniformes; family Salmonidae; genus Salmo; species Salmo salar. The sequence continues at coordinate 22,868,880 of NC_138294.1, read as the reverse complement.
TTAGCAGGTTGTCACCTTGTTCGCCAAATTGTGATAGTAATAATGAATTGCATACAGAAGCTTGTCATCATTATGAAATCACTTCAAATTCTGCAGTCAGGTGATGGCTACGAATGATTATGACGCTGTAATGCTGATGAGACTCAGAGACATTCTAAAGCGTCGACCCCACCATAGAATATGAGTTTTAATTCTATGGATCCAGTATCGTAACAGCTATTACACTTGCAAGTCCCTAGCCGTGTACAGTACCAACTACCTCCCCTTCTAGCTAGCAACTGTGATCCCTGAAATAGTACTGCACAACTCAATAGGAATTACAGTCTTATGTACAATACAAGAACCTATTCACAAATTAAAATAAGTTAGGGCTAGGGTCCTTTTTTCTCAATTTCCACATGACTGATGTGCCCAAAGTAAACTGCCTGTTACTCAGGCCCTGAAGCCAGGATATGCATATAATTGGTACCATTGGAAAGAAGACACTTTGAAGTTTGTATTAATGTTAAAATAATGTAGGAGACTATAACACAATAGATATGTTAGGAGAAGATCCAAAGAAAAACCAACCCGGAATTTGTTTTTCTTTGAGAGCCCATGGTCTTACAATGGAAAGTATAGGGAAATAATTAAATCTAGGTCCCAGTATGCAATTCCTATGGCTTCCACAGGGTGTCAGTACTCTATGTTCAAGGTTTCAGGCTTGTTTTTTCCAAAACGAGTAAGAATACTGAGTTTCAGTACAAGGACACACTGGAAATTAGTATGCGCGCGCAATGAAGACAAGACGGACCTGCTAATATCCTTTTCCTATTGAACATACTTCTTTCCATATGAAATATTATAGTTTGATTACATTTTAGGATATCTGAGGAGTCAATAGAAACATATTTTGACTTGTTTTAACAAAGTTTAGTGGTAGATTTTTGAATTCCTTTCTCTGCATGTTGAACAAGTGGATTACTCAAATCGATGGCGCCAACTAAACAGACTTTTTGGGATATAAAGAAGGATTTTATCTAAAGAAAATGACACTACATGTTATAGCTGGGACCCTTTGGATGACAAATCAGAGGAATATTTTCAAAAAGTAAGTGAATATTTAATCGCTATTTGTGAGTTTATGAAACCTGTGCTGTTGGAAAAATATTTTGATATGGGGCGCCATCCTCAAACAATCGCATGGCATGCTTTCGCTGTAATGGCTACTGTAAATTGGACAGTGCAGTTAGATTAACAAGAATTTAAGCTTTCAACCGATATAAGACACTTGTGTGTACCTAAATGTATAATATCCATAATTTTTATGATTATTTATTTGAATTATGCGCCCTCCAGTTTCACCGGAAGTTGTCGCTAGACGGACGCCTAGCCCAAAGAGGTTTTAAATTGACAAATTTACAGGTCCACATCCTTTTTTTTTTGTCCAGCAGAAGTCTTATACATTCACAGTCAAACACAGTACTGTACAGACACGATGCTGCTAAGCTGTTTTAATGCGAAAGCAATCAAGTCCTACATCAATTATTTGATTGATTGATGCTAAGCTAAATAAAAGGCTAACAGGTACGTTTCTCTGTATTCGTTTGCTTTCGATCAACTACCACTGTAAGCCTACATCATCATACGCTTTGCTCTTGTACATGGATGTGTGCGGGCTGATTTCTGTAACAAACAGAAATGATGATGCAACATTGCGCAACGTTAAACCAACAGCAATACAACACAAATATGGTATCCATCAGTCAAATGATGCTGGTGCTATGACCATGAGCATAATAAGAATCACATAGCTCGTCGACTTGTCTGTCTGTGTACTGATGTGCATGTGACGGTGTGTCTAAAACAAGACAGCCGTACTACAGTGGTCTCGCTCCTACATAGAAACACTATAACCCGTTTCAGCCATGCGAACCCTCTTTGTCAGTGTCTAAGTACGGCAACATGTTTTCTATGAGAAGCTGAAACACTGTCGACTGGATGACTTGTGGTGCACACATTGTAAACCACATGGAAAAAGCACATAGTGGAGAGAACTCATTTTAAGCATCCTTCCTTCCATCTCTCTTCTTTCGTTCTGGAAGTCCATCCCTTTTCCTTCTTTCTCTCAGGAAGAGCAGGTGTCGGTGACCTTGGCCTCGGAGGCTGACCAATCAAATGCTATTAGTCCTGTAGCCCATCCTCGTTGGCTAGGCTGGCTCTTAGAAGGGGTTGAGACGGACACCCGTCCCCAGAGGTGAGAAAGGGTTCACTTTGGCCCACATAAGGGCGTCGTTCAATGATATGGCCGATTTACCGTCCTCAAGGAAAAACACAGGGCCCTGAGTGAAGAAAGGAAAAACACAGCACTACTTTTACTCTTCTATCATTGACCTTATCACCATGGCCTGCAAAACAGTTTAAAGGTTGAAGTAATGTCATCTTTCTCCCCTTGAATCACCAGAGGAAGTGACTGAGACACACTTGAAGCAGAAAGGCACTTCAAATCGTCGCTGTGTGTACAGCTTGAGCAGCAATTTACTGATTACCACCCACATTGTGATTACCCACCACTAGGGGACTACAAATAGTAACCACTTATGGGTTATATATAGCATGGTCCTCTTTATAAGGGGTTAGAAAGCATGGCGGTTTCGGTCTGGGTTGCTGCTGAGCCCTTTGTTTCCCTGACCCAGATTAAGCCTAGTCCCTAACCAAATTCTGTGTCCTCGAAACTGTCCCTTTGTGACCAATGTATTTTTCTGAATGTATTTTTCTGAATACACTTTGATTTATTAATTGGTTGATCGCTTGAGGCTGACCTGGATCCTGAGTCCGGTAAAGCAGGAGACCTGGACGTCAGAGTGGCTGGGCAGGTTGGAGCCTGTGACATAATCGGGCCCCTCCAGGCCCCTGAGTGGCTCCTCCTGGAGTCTGTCTAGCAGACGGGCGTGCTCTGCCTTCTGGGCCTCTGACGGAGGGGTGTAAGGAGCCTCATCAGGACCCCTGGAGCTGGGTGGCATGGAGACAGAATCAAACGATTCAGACAGGTAAACACCGGTGTGTTTTAATGTCAGACTTTCAACCTCAAACTGTCTTGAGTTTGCTAGTCCAATACTTGGATGTGATGACTAATGTATGGGCCAGGCCAGAGTAGAGTATATCAGTGTCATGGATTGATAAGACAATTCTTCCACTCACTTGATGAGAGACTGTGTGCAGGCCATCCATGCATCCAGCTCTACAGAGAGTTGCTCTATCTGTAAGGGAACAGACACCTCTCTCCTCTTCATCAACTGACTGGGGAGGAAGGTGAGAGGTCAGAGATAGGGCTTTAAATTCAACATTGAAGCACTAGGTGATGTAGGTTCAACACAGACATTTAGAAAGTGTTCCATACTGTGGCTTTTGCATCTTACCTGGTGTACTCGTAAAGTGCAGGAACGATGCTGGAGTATTGTCTTCTGATGGCCAACAGTGCGCCGATGTAGCCAGATAGGATGAGCAGCTCACTTCGAGCTCTATAACACAGAAAGAGCATCCAAGGTGAAAGGACTGAGGACCAATCTATAGCAGTATTCTTAACCTTCCTCTCACATTTTAGTTATTTAGCAGACATTCTTATCCAGAGTGACTTACAGGAGCAATTGGGGTTAAGTACCTTGCTCAAGGGCACATTGACAGATTTTTCACCTAGTCGGCTCAGGGATTCGAACCATAAACCTTTCGGTTACTGGCCCGACACTCTTAACCACTAGGCTACCTGCCTAGACCCAGGTGACGTCGTCTCACACACTCTGATTCCCATTCACTTACTCAGTGAACTTGGCAAGTACGAGCCGGTCCGTTCTAATGTAACCCAGAAGGTCCAGGATAGGATGGACAGAGTCTACGGTCCAGTCAGAATCACTCAGCTGTTCTTTGACGTGGGTGATGCCAACAAGCAGGGCTGCCTCGGGTTCTGGACTCATTAGATAGTACTTGACAGCATTGAAGATGTCTCCCTCGCTGACAGCCGACTCAGCTAACGCCCCACACTCCTCCAGACTGGGAAGACCACACTGAAACAACACCACCAATTATTAACATGCATTTTTTACCTCAATGTTGTTGTTGACATTTCAATGTCATATTGTCGATAGGTCTATTTCTATGTTCTTCTGTTTAAACAATTAGGACCGGTTTCCCGGACCCGGTTTGGACTAAAAAGGATGCTCAATAGAGAATTTCCGCTGAATTTCAGCACCAACTTTTTGATGGATTTGGTCTATCTCTGAGGAGCTCCCAGGGTAGAAGGCACACAGCTTGGCCAGCAGGACCTGGTTGTCTGGGATCATCTGGAGAAGGTCAGCTGCCAGGTCCCTGGGAAGGAGAAGGGTGGTGACATTAGTCCAGTTGTTGGATTGCAGAGGACACATCCACACATCCCTTTGAAAACCTAAGCAGTCTTTATGAATGAGGTAAGGCACTGTACAAGACCAGGTACAACCGGATGGAACAACATCAATCCAGAATACAGTCAAATCTTGTATCGCATTAAACACAAGGTTATGATACATGAAAAATGTAGAATACCTGCTTCCAACTGATGGAAAGCTACTAGAAATGAGAGGATGGAGATGATAAACAAATGCACTCTGTATATTCACAATCACATGGAGAATATATATAATCTAGCCTGTCATGTTCATTAGCCCTCTCATGGAGAGTTGTAATTGGCTCTTACCAGGTGGGTGCGGTCATGTACTTCCTGGCTAGTAGCTCCAGGACGTAGTGAGTGGCCTGATTGGCTGATTCTCCCAACACCAGCCCTACACACACAGCCAGCTCCAGCTCATTACCCCGGATCAGACTGGCCATGGCTAGCTGTGGGGGACACACAACAACATGAGAAGTTATGCATCTACTAAATATGCACATTTATGTTCACATTCATAGGCATTAGTGCTCTGTAGGTTTTTGCTCCAGCCCTACACGTAAACACCTGATTCAGCCAATCAAGGGCCAGAGGAGCCGCTGATTAGTAGAACCGGCTGTATTGGGAGTAGGGTTGGAACAATACCCTTCAGGAGGGTAGCTGATGACCAGCTTTAGGTTTCAGGTGCACAACTAGCATATGCAACAGTGAATGTTATGTGTGTATTACAAGAGAAAAAAAAAAACGTAACCTTTGACGCCATCTTGCCCTGTCTGTGTATTTACCTCAGTGTTGTCCACAGCCAGGTGACAGCAGGCCGCCAGCACAGCACGGCCATCTTGGAAATACCACTCCGCTAGCTCCCTACATACACACTGCAGTAGCCTGGAACAACAGAGATTACACTTGAGCCTCACAAGCCTGGGGTCATGAGGGGATATTCAGTTGCCCAGTATGGATGCAATGCACCATGGACAGGATGGTGATTACGTATGCTGTGGAACACACCAAAATTAGGCAAAATGGTGTATTTTCATGGGAAAAGGACACACCCGTTATATGCCTGTATGTCGTCGCTGTCTGTAGTGGTTGTATGGTTGACTACGGCGGTCTGAGGCACGTGGATGTTGCCTTCACAAGCTCCCTGTACAAGAACAACAACAACGGTATGACGTATGACAGCAATTTGGCTGAAGGAACCTTCATCAATCCAGATAAGTCAATTAACATGGTGGTATTTTGTTCTCTCCTTTAGAGAACAGGGGTTCCGATTGGAACCAATACATGTTTTATATTATGTTACTTTGTTTTCTAATTATACAATTAATCATAGGATGCCAATGTTGTCATACCTGAGCCACTAGCAGCGCCTCGTTCAGTTGACCCCGGGCAGTAAAGAAGTTGACCAGCTTCCTCACGTCTCCTGTGGCGATGCAGTACGGGATGACATCATGGTTTTCTTCCTGCATCAGCTGGTCGGCTCTTCTACGAGGACACATGCATTGAGTAAGGAAGTCAACAACCACTGTTGTGGTTCTAATTGTAAGTCGCTCCGGATGAGAGCGTCTGCTAAATGACTCAAATGTATATGTAACCATAACATGCCTCTTGAATAAGGTTGACAGACTAACTCAAAACATACCGTTGCATGAGTTTCTTCCAATACTTTATGGATACACCAGGGGCAACTGACAATGCCTTGTCCCACTGGCAAATACAGAAAACATGACAAGCATCATCATTATGTACAGCAATTAATGCTGTGATTGTTAATGGACACCCTTTATTGAGGGACATACTGTAATGCCATATGACTCCATGTATTGTTCCTGATACACCCATAGTTGTTCTACACTCTTAGAAATAAGGTGCTATCTAGTACCAAAAATGGTTCTAAGGCTGTCCCCATAGGATAACCCTTTGAATAACCCCTTTTGGTTCCAGGTAAAACCCTTCTACACGGAACCCAAAAGAGTTCTACCAGGAACCAAAAAGGGTTCTACCTGGAAGCAAAAAGGGTTATACCTATTGGGACAGCCGCAGAACACTTTTTCTCTAAGAGTGTAGCCTAGGGCCTATAATGAATCAGTCCATTACCTCTCCCAGTTCCACCATGAGTTCACAGTATCTCTGGATCTGCCCCAGTCTCAGATGGATCTCTGCTGCGTCTCTCAGTCTCTCCTCTTTACTGGGAGCCCCGATCCCCCCGCCGAACTTAGACATCTTCACTATGGTCAATTCCTGGGCCTCAGACTACAGAACAGACACATTGAAATGTGTACTGTAAGTGAATAGTCGTGAAACGTTTGATGTTCTTTTGAAAACGAACCCCTTAGAAATATGATTCATACGCTTGGTCCAAAATCACTCCACCCCCCTTTCCTTTGGCCCTAACCCTTGGATGTTTGCAGATCTGAAGGGACTGGATCATGTGTGAGATGAGACAGTCAGTCAGTCAGTGGTCGACTTACGGTTTTGAAGCGGACCAAGTGTTTCATGTGCATGATGCCCTTGCCGTAGCTCTGGGGAAGCAGACTGTCGTCCTGCCCGTTGATCACTGACACCAGGTCCCACAGGTTATGACTGCCCCCTGGTGGCTGGAGGAAAGAACATAGAAAACGTTTTCATAAGCACTTCATAAGAGAAGATAGTATGTACAGTACATAATACATGGGGATTCCAGTAATATGTGCTAATATTACTACCAAATAGGAGTACTAACTTGAAGGGTTATCTATAGGTTATTTGATACCTGATGACGTAAAACTATACCAAGGAAAAAACGACTATACTTCCATCAAACCATCAGATTAAAACCATGTGTCTGGACTACGGGAATGGAATAACTAAATGACTGTAAATAGAGTGCTATTATTTTAAGGAAAATTGCAAGTAAATATACTCACAGAGAAACATTCGGAGAACCACCTGAGTTTCTTCATCCGTACTTCACTGGAGAGTTTATCCAGCTCCTGCTTGATGTCTCTGGACACCTTCCCACAGAGCAGAGGGGTAGCACCAGGCACCATGGCCCTATCTGGAGGAGAGGAGGGGATATAGTACTCTACCATACAGACACACACAGATTCAGAATGATGTCATTCAGAATAATGGTTCTTGTGAGGCTATGTCGTGTTTGGACTGATAAATATTTGTGGTATCACTCTCTCACAGTGGAGATAGAGCTATGAGCAATCAACATATTGATGTCATGAGTAATCACACTTCTGTAACAATATAGTCATAGTGACTGATGGGAGAGGGATAAAGGGTGTTTACTGATGAATCCCTAATCCTGGAGTGTATACAGATAGAAATGTAGCACATAGAACCTACATGATTCCTTATTCTACATGGCCAGTGATGTAGAGGTAAAAAAAAATAGACGGTCAAACGCTAACTGCAGTTCGCGGTGAGTAAAGTCACGCTCCCTATATTTTCAATGCATTTTTCAGCGAAAGGTGGGTAAACTCTGGCACAAAATAAGGGTGTTTACGTGCGTTACCCTCCACTGTACATGTTCTACACAAAACATTTCTTCAGTATCGTAACATTTGACTGACCCGTGTTGCCGATGATGTCGTCCCAGCTGTGGTCAGCCAGGACGTTGACCAGGAGAGGAGCGATGAGCGGAGTGAGGGACCACAACCTGACCGTGGAGTCCCGGGAACATGAGGCCATGGTGAACGGACGACTGGGGTGGCAGGTCAGGCCTGGAGGAATCAGATCAGGTTACAGTATTACAGACACAGTGTCAGGGTAGAGACAGTTCTATATATTTAACTTCACATTCAGTGGCCTCTATAAAGCATAGGTTTCCCCAACTGGTGGTCCGCGGATGGTTTTACTTGGCCCCCAAGGTTTTGTGAACAAACCCCCCACTATATTTTGAATTTTTTCTTGTTGGACATAAAAGGCTGTGAAAACAGCAGCAAATCAGCTCCAAGTGATTTTAATGTTGATTCCCGTGCATAATAAAGAGAGATATGTGATTGTATGAAAACCCAAGCCAGGTTTGAGATGATAATGTTTTAGACAAATATTATATATTTGGGCTTCTGGTGGTCAGTTTGCAGTCTAGAAATGATCCTGGGCCTCTGGCTGAGTCTACTTGATGATGGCTGCAGTGTGGTGTTCCTGATTCATTACTGAGGACCGGTACCATAAACATCAGCGCCGTGGTCGTAGCAGGTGTCCAGGCAGGTTCCGTCCCGGGTGTCCCAGACTTTAATGGTGTAGTCCCAGCTGCCGCTGGTCAGCAGGTAGGGCACCTCCGTGTTCCACATCAGGCCTCGGACCGGCGCCGTGTGACCACTCAGCACGTTGATACAGGCATCCTGGGTATAATCCCAGATACGCACAGTCCTGGAGAAGGAGGGAGGGAGGGAGGGAGGGAGGGAGGGAGGGAGGGAGGGAGGGAGGAAGGAAGGAAGGAAGGAAGGAAGGAAGGAAGGAAGGAAGGAAGGAAGGAAGGAAGGAAGGAAGGAAGGAAGGAAGGAAGGAAGGAAGGAAGGAAGGAAGGAAGGAAGGAAGGAAGGAAGGAAGGAAGGAAGGAAGGAAGGAAGGAAGGAAGGAAGGAAGATGTTATATGCGGACTCCCATATACATAATAGAGTGACTACTCAAACCAATGGCATCTGTATTGATAATGGTAGCATATCAAATAACTACCTGTGTATCAGTATCTGTGTATCAGTACAAAGTGTTTGCCATGCATTATTCAGGTACTGTTACACATTGGTGGATGTGATAAATTACCCTAATGCAATGTGCTGTGAGACTCAGTGAAAGAACATATATGAATAATGTATTAATGTACTGCATGTACCCGTCATCTGAGCCACTGCAGAGAATACCCTCTCGGAGAGGAGACCAGCGCACGTGGAACACCTTGGCCAGGTGACCCGTGAACACCTTGAGTGGCTGGTCTGAACTGGTGGCCAGGTAGTACACACGCACATTTTTATCCTCACAACCCGTGGCTATCATGTCTCTGGGAATGGAGAGAGAGAGAAAGAAAAAAAGATTGAGAGAAAGAAAGAGAGAGAGGGATAGATACAGAGAGAGAAAGAGACAGAGACAGAGACAAGAAAGAAAGAAAGAAAGAAAGAAAGAAAGAAAGAAAGAAAGAAAGAAAGAAAGAAAGAAAGAAAGAAAGAAGAAAGAAAGAAAGAAAGAAAGAAAGAAAGAAAGAAAGAGAAAGGATATAAGTTCTAGTAGAGTATAGGTAACTAACAACATTTCCCAGTATACTTGTTATACAGTATGAAAGGTGAACACCACAACTGGACTCTTACTTGTTATTCTGGCTCCAGTCACAACCAAACACAGCAGCAGGGTGCTTGTACTTGTGTAAGACCCTGCCGTCGATGGTCCTAATGATGCAAAAGCCGTCGCCACTACATGTGGCTATTCTTTTAGAGTCCTTATGGCTCCATGCGATACAGAAGATACCATTATTCCCATGCTGTTGAGTACACAAGGGAACATAAAGGCTGTGACATAAACAAAAATATTGATAAACTAAAGAGATTACTGATAGGTCACTCTATTGACCTTTTCACACTATCATGCCGACCCGAACCAAACTGTGCTGGCTAGTGGATGCATAACCAGGCTAGCTCAGTACAGCTTGGTTTGGTTTAGCTCGGTTCGGCTCAGTAGTGTGAAAAGCCCTTATGACTGTCATGTTTTTCGTCAGTGATGTTGACGTACCTCATTGAATCGTGTGATCATCTTGCCTTTCTTCACATCCCAGATGAATGCACCGTTCCGGGACGTGGCTCCGGCTATGCAGTTCAGGTCTCCTTTCGAAGAACACACACGAAGACAACAAGAGACATATTTATGACTTCCAAATGAACGAACGCAAGAAAGCGCAACATATTTCATAACTTGGTTTGAATCATTAAAGAAAATGCAGAACGTTGACTTCTTAATTTATATTCAGTAAATCATTATTAATGGGAAAGAACTCAAGGTAGCACTTTACTTGAAAATATATACTTAAGGCGTTCATAAAACATCTATTCATCACCAGCAGAGCAGTTTCAAAATAAAAGTCAACATGACATATTATGGTGTATATAAAGGGTGTTTCGAATTAGAGCATGGGAAGGTTGGAGTATGAGTGCATATCAAAGTATGCGAAATGGGACATGGAGGGCACTTCTCGGCTGCGTACTCCATTTGTACATATTTTGACGCGTGCATAAATGCAAGCTTCAATGGAAAGTGTGCACAGAAATATGATGCAACCATGTAAAAAAAACACGCAAAGTTCTTGAAATCAATGCCATTATTTGAGCTGAAGCGAGAGAAAATATACTGACTACAAAGTTTTTTCTTGATACAATAAGAAATGCATACTGTGTTATTTTTGGCATGTTTACCTGCCTACAATACCCACTGTAATGTGCAGAGATAGCAAGCCTAGTAATTCAATAGGGGGACTTGTTAGCTACTACTGTTAGCTAGCTAGATAGCCACGAAGAATTGGTAGCGAGCTACCGACGAAGAATTTACATCTACCTTGCATAAGATTCGTTTTAGGTCATTTTTGCCTGTTAAACTATCTGGTTAGCTAGATTATTACGATTCACATATAGCTAGCTGATAGTTTTGAAGTAAAATATTTGCTTTGTGTATATCTTGTTTCGTCTTTATTTTTGCCATTGTCCAATGGCTGGTAGAAGGTTCACTGAATAGGGAGGTGCAGCGTGAGGTAATACAGCGTGAGGTAATACAGTAGGGGGAGTGCTTCTCAAATGTCATGTTTTATGTGTTCTCCACACTCTCCTCCTCACAAGAACGTCCTCGGAGAATGCACTCGGAGCACGACAGTATGGAACACAGTAGAATGCATATTGAGAAACACCCAAAGTATTATGGTCTGTGTGTGTTCTCTCCCCATGTCTTACCAGGAGCCCAGGACAGTGAGTAGACCACACCCTCGTTGCCGGGAGACGTATAAACCGCCGTGAGGGTGTTGATGTCCCACACCTTAATGGTCCCGTCAAACGAGGCTGTCGCCAACAGATTGGGGTCATCTGGCTTGAACTTACAGTCAAATATGGTCTCAACATGACCCTAAGAACAACATATTGTTTCATGGTCAGGTCTTCTTCAACATGAACTGGATTGGGAGTTATGTACAACAGAAATGCAGACACAAACAAGAAATAGAAGAACGCCCTTAGCATCATCCCAATTTCCCTACCTCCCTTGCTACCACTTGTCCTCCCTTCTTTTCACCCCCCCAATCTCTTCCCCTCCCTCCCTCACCAGGTCTCGTAGGAAGTCCCACTTCTTGGCTCCCATGTCGTAGAGCCCAACCCCTCCATCCATGAAGCAGCAGACAGCGTGGCCCGGGGGGAGGGAGAAGGCCTGGTTCTGGGATAGAGTAGGAGGAGGAACAGCCTCACTGGTGGATGATGTGTAGTGGTTCTTTGTCGGGGAGATGGAGCTCAAGGCTGAAAAGATGGTAGGAGGCAAATAATGGCGGGCCATGAGGGGTCAGGAGGGGTCAAGGGATAGCAAGAATGGGGAAAGAACACACTATGCTATAGAAAAGTTACAGTTTTTCCAAGAGATATAGCAATCTTATTTCACAAGATCAGTCATTCATATCAAAAACTCGGAAGTTATTGTACACTTTTAGAAAAAGAGATCCATAAGGGTTCTTCGGCAGTCCCTATAGTGTAACCCTTTTTGGTTCTAGGTATAACCCTATTGGGTTCCATATACAACTCTCTGTGGAAAGGGTTGTACATGGAACCCAAAAGGATTATGCCTTGAAACAAAACAGTTTTACCTCGAACCAAAAAGGGTTCTTCAAAGGGTTCTCCTATGGGGACAGCTGTACATAGCACCTTATTTTCTAAGAGTGTGCTGGAGACTTTGGATCTACCCTAATTTGTGGATTATCAGAGCTCATCTGTCAGTAGTGTGTCTAATGCTTACATTTCTTGGCTGGGGGAGAGTTTAACACATGTAAAGCATGGAAGCCAGTCTTCTTCAGTTTGAAGTTGTCCAGAGGTGTAGATCTGGAAACGTTCCATATCCTCAACACACCAACTTGAGAATCTGGAAACAGAAGGAACACGTTGGAACAGTGGTATTGACCCAAGTTCTAAAGGCCTGAGCCTTACACACCTGACCTCTAGCTACCTACACTGATAAACATAAATGACCTCATGTAAAGAACAAACCCAGGGCTGTGACCTTACCTTAACCCCCTGTACCCTACCCCTTATATCCTACTCCCTAAACCCTACCCCCATGTCTTTACCTCTAGTGATGAACATGCCGGGGGCGCTGGGGACCCAGCTTTCCCCTCCCCCCTACACCCTGCACCCTAACCCATTGTACCCTACCCATAAACCCTACCCCAATATGTCCTTACCTCCTGTGATGAACATGCCGGGTGCACTGGGGACCCAGGCCAGACACTGTACAGAGGCAGCTGAACTGGGGAAGCTGAAGGTAGTGACACAGGTGAGCCCCTCTGAGTCTACCATTCTGATGCCATTATGCAGGTTGGCCACTAGGAGGTAGTCTGTAGACAGGGGATCCCACTCCAACGCTGTGACCGGGTCCTCCTCGTCCGTCCCCTCTAAAGACTCCGGGCGCAACACGTGCTTCTGGTTTTTAGATCCTAGGACAGGAGAGGAGACCTGCTGCATCAACTGACTAAATAAAGTCACCACAGCCCCTAGTGAAATACCTGGAGGTACCAAATAAAGGTTCTCAAGTGGAAGAAACAGTCAATAAATACATATTTAAAGGCTCTGTTTTTTATTCCTGGCACTGATTCTGCTGATAGCAGCTATTTTGAAGAAGGGTCTACAGATGTAAGATCTTCATTTGATCACTCTTTTGTTACAGGAAATGCAAACTTGTATTGTATTCAAGGTTTTAAAAGGCTTCTATAGTATGTCATTTTCACTTTAAAATATCAGTCTTGATTTGCCCTAACAAAAAATGTATCAACCTCTACAAAATATATCCATTAATTATAATCCACATAATAATTCACATTTCCTGTTGCTGCAGGATTATGTTCCTGCTGTAGCAAACAGGCTCAAATTAAGATCCCACATCTGTACTTGCAATAATTGTAATATGTGGTTGTTTTTCCTGACTAAAATGATTGTAAGTCGCTCTGGATAAGAGTGTCTGCTAGCTAAATGACTCAAATGGAAAATTGTTTGTAATAGGGAAACGCATGCCCAGTTCTTTCACATCAGTGCAAATGAAGAAGATAAGACAAAGAGAGGAAGCCACTTTAGACAATTGAGATGCAGCCACAGTCTAGAATGTCTATAGACTATTGAGATGCAGCCTCAGTCTAGACAATATATATAGACTATTGAGATGCAGCCTCAGTCTAGACTATCTATAGACTTTCGAGATGCAGCCTCAGTCTTGACTGATTACGGAGGTGTACTCAGGACAGATGTGTACTGTGAGTACGGATGTGTACTGAGTACGGATGGTATGGATGTGTACCAAACTCACTAAAAGTGGCAGTAATAAAGCCTCTCTTGAAAAAGCCAAACCTTGACCCAGAAAATATAAAAAACGATATAAAAAACTATCGGCCTATATCGAATCTCCCATTCCTCTCAAAAATGTTAGAAAAAGCTGTCTCCCTGAAGACAAACAATGTATACGAAATGCTTCAGCCTGGTTTTAGACCCCATCACAGCACTGAGACTGCACTTGTGAAGGTGGTAAATGACCTTTTAATGGCGTCAGACCAAGGCTCTGCATCTGTCCTCGTGCTCCTAGACCTTAGTGCTGCTTTTGATACCATCGATCACCACATTCTTTTGGAGAGATTGGAAACCCAAATTGGTCTACACGGACAAGTTCTGGCCTGGTTTAGATCTTATCTGTCGAAAGATATCAGATTGTCTCTGTGGATGGTTTGTCCTCCGACAAATCAACTGTACATTTCGGTGTTCCTCAAGGCTCAGTTTTAGGACCACTATTGTTTTCACTATACATTTTACCTCTTGGTGATGTCATTCGGGAAACATAATGTTAACTTCCACTGCTATGCGGATGACACACAGTTGTACAACTCATCCAGAACGCCGCAGCCCGTCTGGTGTTGAACCTTCCCAAGTTCTCTCACGTCACCCCGCTCCTCCGCTCTCTCCACTGGCTTCCAGTTGAAGCTCGCATCCGCTACAAGACCATGGTGCTTGCCTACGGAGCTGTGAGGGGAACGGCACCTCCATACCTTCAGGCTCTGATCAGGCCCTACACCCAAACAAGGGCACTGCGTTCATCCACCTCTGGCCTGCTCGCCTCCCTACCTCTGAGGAAGCACAGTTCCCGCTCAGTCCAGTCAAAACTGTTCGCTGCTCTGGCACCCCAATGGTGGAACAAGCTCCCTCACGACGCCAGGACAGCGGAGTCAATCACCACCTTCCGGAGACACCTGAAACCCCACCTCTTTAAGGAATACCTAGGATAGGATAAAGTAATCCTTCTAACCCCCCCCCTTAAAAGATTTAGATGCACTATTGTAAAGTGGTTGTTCCACTGGATATCATAAGGTGAATGCACCAATTTGTAAGTCGCTCTGGATAAGAGCGTCTGCTAAATGACTTAAATGTAAATGTAAATGTACATTACGATGAAACATGGTGAAGCCCCAAAATTGCCCTCCCTGGAAGCCTGTGTTTCAGACATAAGGAAGTGGATGGCTGCAAATGTTCTACTTTTACACTCAGAGATGCTTGTTCTAGGTCCCAAGAAACAAAGAGATCTTCTGTTGAATCTGACAATTAATCTTGATGGTTGTACAGTCGTCTCAAATAAAACTGTGAAGGACCTCGGCGTTACTCTGGACCCTGATCTCTCTTTTGACAAAAATATCAAGACTGTTTCAAGGACAGCTTTTTTCCATCTATGTAACATTGCAAAAATCAGAAACTTTCTGTCCCAAAATTATGCAGAAAAATTAATCCATGCTTTTGTCACTTCTAGGTTAGATTACTGCAATGCTCTACTTTCCGGCTACCCGGATAAAGCACTAAATAAACTTCAGTTAGTGCTCAACACGGCTGCTAGAATCTTGACTAGAACCCCAAAATTTGATCATATTACTTCAGTGCTAGCCTCTCTACACTGGCTTCCTGTTAAGGCAAGGGCTGATTTCAAGGTTTTACTGCTAACCTACAAAGCATTACATGGGCTTGCTCCTACCTATCTTTCCGATTTGGTCCTGCCGTACATACCTACACATACGCTACGGTCACAAGACGCAGGCCTCCTTACAGTCACTAGAATGTCTAAGCAAACAGCTGGAGGCAGGGCTTTCTCCTATAGAGCTCCATTTTTATGGAATGGTCTGCCTACCCATGTGAGAGATGCAGACTCGGTCTCAACCTTTAAGTTTTTATTGAAGACTCATCTCTTCAGTAGGTCATATGATTGAGTGTAGTCTGGCCCAGGAGTGTGAAGGTGAACGGAAAGGCACTGGAGCAACGAATCGCCTTTGCTGTCTCTGCCTGGCCGGTTCCCCTCTCTCCACTGGGATTCTCTGTCTCTAACCCTATTACAGAGGCTGAGTCACTGGCTTACAGGTGCTCTTCCATGCTGTCCCTAGGAGGGGTGCGTCACTTGAGTGGGTTGAGTCACTGATGTGGTCTTTCTGTCTGGGTTAGCGCCCCCCCTTGGGTTGTGCCGTGACGGAGATCTTTGTGGGCTATACTCGGCCTTGTCTCAGGATGGTAAGTTGCTGGTTGAAGGTATCCCTCTAGTGGTGTGGGGGCTGTGCTTTGGCAAAGTAGGTGAGGTTATATCCTGCCTGTTTGGCCCTGTCCGACTATTGAGATGCAGCCTCAGTCTAGACTATCTATAGACTATTGAGATGCAGCCTCAGTCTAGACTATCTATAGACTATTGAGATGCAGCCTCAGTCTAGACTATCTATAGACTATTGAGATGCAGCCTCAGTCTTGACTATCTATAGACAATTGAGATGCAGCCTCAGTCTAGACTATCTATAGACTATTGAGTTGCAGCCTCAGTCTTACCTGGCTGGAAGATGGAGAGGCTCCCGTCCGTGTGTCCAAACACCACCTTGCCCTTCTTGACAGGGTGCCAGCGGAACAGACAGATATCGGACAGGAAGCTGTGTGCCTCCTTGTGGATGGTGACGCCGGCATCCAGCCCGCTGATGGCCCACAGGTAGAGAGGGCCCCGGTGGGACACAAACGCCACGCCGTCACCTGCGTTCCAGCACCAGCTCAGAGACGCTGGGATGCCTGGGTGATGGTACACAAGGGTTAGAGACACATTAGATACACTCTCTCTCTCTCTCTCACACACACACACACACACACACACACACACACACACACACACACACACACACACACACACACACACACACACACACACACACACACACACACACACAGAAAACAAACACACACAGAAAACACACACACACACACACAAAGAAAACACACACACAAACAAACACACACATTCACCTCCTAAATCCACCCACCCACCCACACACTCTCTCTCTCCTAGAAAAACAAATAACACCAAACCACCCAGCCGTCAGCCATCTCCCTCCTGATAGGAGTCAGTGTAGCAGCAACAATAGCCAGTGCTAATGACATTACTAAGCACACAAACACTTCACTACACTGAGTCACCCTCCCAAGGCAACCCAACCTACTCTCTCTA
Organism: Salmo salar; assembly: GCF_965601325.2. Classification (NCBI taxonomy): domain Eukaryota; kingdom Metazoa; phylum Chordata; class Actinopteri; order Salmoniformes; family Salmonidae; genus Salmo; species Salmo salar. The sequence goes on along the minus strand of NC_138294.1, from coordinate 22,851,767 downwards.
GCCTCTCTGACACGTCTCCCATCAGTAGTGTCTAAAGAGGAGCCTACTCCCAGGTAAACTCCATTACCATTGGTCCACAGTCATTCCTCATTTCCATTCTGATGATTGATCAGAACCAGTATCTTTTGCGTTATACAGACCATGTGTCTCTGTTCAGTACATTTGCTGTTATCTCGTCTGGCCACAGCTTTCCGCTCCACCTTGTTTCACTCTGTTTCAAAACGTTTTCTCCCTACTGAACACCCACCTCTGGCCCACCCACTCCCCTGTACATCTGCCTCCACTGGGCATAGTTCATTATCAGTACCTTTGGTGTTATCCAGCCTGGCCACAATCTTCTGCTCTGCCACGTTCCAGATGATGAGCAGGTTGTCAGCGCTGGCGCTGGCGAACACCTCGGGGTTGTGTGGACACCATGATATGGCCGTGATGGTCTTCTTGTGCTCTGACATGATGGCTCGAAGCTTGAACTCATTGTATCTGTGGTCCAACTGCATGGGTGCAGATTGGAACGACGAGGAATATATTGGTATTGGTGTTGCATATGTAAACAGATGGAGTGGCACAGATAATGCTAGATAAGGAAACCGTCAATGACAGAAATCACTTGCAGATCAGACATCTCTTTTGAATGTCCTTTCGACAGAGAAGTGAGAGAGCACACACAAAGAGAGACGCACGCATGCCAACACGCGCGCACACACACACACGCATGCGCGCACACATGTGCACAGGCACACGGACGCACGCGCACACACACAAACACACACACACACTGATGTTTGCCAAGCTAATTACCTGGTAGACATATATAGCAAGTGTTGCACAGTAAGCGAACCGGTCTTCACTGGCAGCACACACATCTTTGTTCCAGGGCTGGCACCCGGCAGCCAGCAGGCCCACCTGTTTCACCTGGGACATCTTTATCTGCGACACACAGAGAAGAGGAAGAGATGGACTACATCAGAACACAGGCAATGCTCTGTGATTCTTATTCATGGATTGAGAGATACATTCAGGTCTAAAGCATGTTCTATTCTCAAGTAAATCAGTCTTGCATTTCAGAACTGATAATACATTGAAATGGCTTACTCCTCAGCTGTAATAGGCCATTCTCACAATAACAGCACAGTAGCCTTAAATGCGTACTGATATGAAACGTAGTTTGACATTTCACATGGAGTGCCAGACACTTTGTAACCAAACAGATTCGAGAGATGTTGTACATGAATCAGTGAAAACACCAGCATGTAAACTCAGCAAAAAAGAAACGTCCTCTCACTGTCTACTGTGTTCATTTTCAGCAAACTTAATATGTGTAAATATTTGCATGAACATAACAAGATTCAACAACTGAGACATAAACTGAACAGGTTCCACAGACATGTGACTAACATAAATGGAATAATGTGTCCCTGAACAAAGGGGGGGGGGGGGTCAAAATCTAACTTAAGTCAGTATCTGGTGTGGCCACCAGCTGCATTAAGTACTGCAGTGCATCTCCTCCTCATGGACTGCACCAGATTTGCCAGTTCTTGCTGTGAGATGTTACCTCACTCTTCCACCAAGGCACCTGCAAGTTCCCGGACATTTCTGGGGGGAATGGCTCTAGCCCTGACCCTCCGATCAATGGAATTGAGATCCGGTCTCTTCGCTGGCCATGGCAGAACACTGACATTCCTGTCTTGCAGGAAATCACACACAGAACAAGCAGTATGGCTGGTGGCATTGTCATGCTGGAGGGTCATGTCAGGATGAGCCTGCAGGAAGGGTACCACATGAGGGAGGAGGATGTCTTCCCTGTAACGCACAGCGTTGAGATTGCCTGCAATGACAGCAAGCTCAGTCCGATGATGCTGTGACACACCACCCCAGACCATGACGGACCCTCCACCTCCAAATCGATCCCGCTCCAGAGTACAGGCCTCGGTGTAACGCTCATTCCTTCGACGATAAACGCGAATCCGACCATCACCCCTGGTGAGACAAAACCGCGACTCGTCAGTGAAGAGCACTTTTTGCTAGTCCTGTCTGCTCCAGCGACGGTGGGTTTGTGCCCATAGACAACGTTGTTGCCAGTGATGTCTGGTGAGGACCTGCCTTACAACAGGCCTACAAGCCATCAGTCCAGCCTCTCTGAGCCTGTTGCGGACTGTCTGAGCACTGATGGAGGGATTGTGCATTCCTGGTGTAACTCAGGCAGTTGTTGTTGCCATCCTGTACCTGTCCCGCAGGTGTGATGTTCGGATGTACCGATCCTGTGCAGGTGTTGTTACAGATGGTCTGCCACTGCAAGGACGATCAGCTGTCCGTCCTGTCTCCCTGTAGCGCTATCTTAGGCGTCTCACAGTACGGACATTGCAATTTATTGCCCTGGCCACATCTGCAGTCCTCATGCCTCCTTGCAGCATGCCTAAGGCACGTTCACGTAGATGAGCAGGGACCCTGGGCATCTTTCTTTTGGTGTATTTCAGCATCAGTAGAAAGGCCTCTTTAGTGTCCTAAGTTTTCAGAACTGTGACCTTAATTGCCTACCGTCTGTAAGCTGTTAGTGTCTTAACGACCATTCCATAGGTGCATGTTCATTAATTGTTTATGGTTCAATGAACAAGCATGGGAAACAGTGTTTAAACCCTTTACAATGAAGATCTGTGAAGTTATTTTGATTTTTACGAATTATCTTTGAAAGACAGGGTCCTGAAAAAAGGACATTTCTTTTTTTGCTGAGTTTATGTTGGTATCACACAGAGGCACACAGCAACAGCAACAGCCTTGAGACAGTCAGATTCCCCCTATTTACATTTCTCTCTCTCGCTGTCTTTCTCTCGCTGTCTCTCTCTCGCTGGCTCTCTCTCTCTCTCTCTCTCTCTCTCTCTCTCTCTCTCTCTCTATTTCTTTCTCTTCTATTTTTTTGTATTGAACTGTTGTTTATTCAGGGGAACCCATAGAGACCAGAGTCTCATTTGCCATGGTGCCCTGAGGACAACAATACCACAAATTAAAAATGATCAATACAAATAAAATAAACTACAAATTACAGAATCAACACTACAGCTTCAAACACCACAAATACAATTATTTACATGAAATCCAAACAGTTCCAATTATCATTTGATTCATTCAACATTAAAGTCCTGAACTGCCCTACAGGCGCCAGAGAGTCAAGGTGTACATGTAGTGAGTTTTGTAGGCTCTTCCAAAAATGGGGTGGACTAAAACTGAAGGAGGATTTACCTAGATCGATAAGTACTAGTGGAACCTTGAGAGTTAACCATCCCTGTGAACGGGTTTGGTGTTGCACATTTGACATTTCGAACAGTACGTTTGATAGGTTGGAACCTCTATGGGATCGGTGTCCCTATAACCAGGACGGTTGTTGCTCAATATGCTGGATTTGTAAGCAAAAAGGGAGTAATTAAGTGATCTAGGGGACTCTAATGAGGACAAGCCAACCTTTTGATACAGGATGAAGTGAAGCGTAGTAAAACTGTAACCTGTGATAAAGTGAAGGGCGCTGTGGTAGACGGCATCCAAAGGTTTAAGAGTAGTTGCTGCTGCATTCCGATAAATGGCGTCACCATACGTTTTTTAAACGTCAAATTATTGTCAATCCAAAGCCCAGATAATTATAGGCGGGAACCTGCTCGATGAAAGAACCATCCAATGCATAAATGTGTAAGCCATCACAAATATTTCTACGAGAATTAGAAAACAGCATACATTTCGTTTTTTCGGCATTAAGTACCGATTTTAAATCAACAAGGTCCTTCTGCAAAGAGACAAAATCAGATTGCAGCTCCAACATAGCCTGGTCAGCCGTAGCAGCAGTAGTGTACATAACAGTGACATCTGCATACAGATGAATGTTACAGGTTTTTGCAGATAGACCAATATTATTTATATAAATAGTAAAGCGGACAGGTCCCAAGATCGACCCCTGCGGGACACCTTTAGTAATATCAAGGTAAGTTGACTTGACACCATCAGAAAGCACACATTGTGTCCTGTCTGACAGAAAGTTGTACACTCAACTTTCGTGCCAGATCCACTACTCTTAAACCTTTGGATGTCGTCTACCTTAGCGCCCTTCGCTTTATAACAGGTGACCGTTCCTGCATCCTGTATCAAAAGGTTGGTTGGTCCTCATTGAAGTCCTGTAGATCATAATCTGTCTTCTGTCTCAACCAGACAGAAACAGAACATAACAGAACCCGTGAGCACGTACATAGACAAAACACATTGACAAAACGCATTGAGAAAACGCATCGACAAAACGCATTGACAAAACACAGCTTGACTCCTCCCCTTCTCTCTCCTCCCCTCGTTCTATCTCCTCCTCCCCTTTTTTCCCTACCTTCACGTCGGCATCGTTCTTAGTGTACCACTCCAGATTGTTTGTGTCCATTTTCCAGAAGGATCCCTTCACCCTCCAGTCTCTCCAAAGCAAGATTAACAAGGCTCGCTGTTACAGGGAAGGTAGCTAGCTATCAGATTAACAAGCTCTCTGTTACAGGGAAGGTAGCTAGCTAACAGAATAACAAACTCGCTGTTACAGGGAAGGTAGCTAGCTAACAGATTAACAAGGCTCGCTGTAAAAGGGAAGGTAGCTAGCTAACAGATTAACAAACTCGCTGTTACAGGGAAGGTAGCTAGCTAACAGATTGACAAGGCTCTCTGTTAGAGCAAAGGTAGCTAGCTAACAGATTGACAAGGCTCTCTGTTAGCGCAAAGGTAGCTAGCTGACAGATTGACAAGGCTCTCTGTTAGAGCAAAGTTAGCTAGCTAACAGATTGACAAGGCTCTCTGTTAGAGGCAAGGTAGCTAGCTAAGCTTACAGAGCTGAGGTGTGGTGGGGTTGTCACAGCGAAGACAGAGCCGGCGAGTGAAGAGAGAGGAGCCTTGTGTGTACGTCTCAGAGATAGAGACGGAGGAGTGTGTGTATGTGTGCGTGTGTGTATGACTGTGTGTGTATGTGTGCGTGCACTCATTGACTGGTGCAGCGTAGTTCTGTGTGTGTGTGTGTGTGTGTGTGTGTGTGTGTGTGTGTGTGTGTGTGGGTGTGTGTGTGTGTGTGTGTGTGTGTGTGTGTGTGTGTGTGTGTGTGTGGGGGAGACAAGTGCAACCTCCGCCGGTAGCCAGGCAACTGCAGCTCCCTGTATTAAAATGACGTGCTTTATAACTCCCCCTCCTACACACACACACACACACACACACACACACACACACACACACACACACACACACACACACACACACACACACACACACACACACACACACACACACACACACACACACACACACACACACACACACACACACACACACACACACACACACACACACAGCCCGATACACACATACATCTGTGAACCTACTCATGTACCATGATGATAAATCCCCTACGTATACACACCATACATTCACACACAAACATACAAGTACCTACACACACTCAGTAGCGTAACGTAAACAATACACACGTCCTCACCCTAACCCCCTGACTGCACACCTCACTGACTGCACACCTCACCCACAACCTCCTAACTAACCCAGCACAACCTCTAGCAGGGACCCACCGTCCCCCCTTGTCATCCCTAGTTCCAGTCTCATGTGTAGCTGGCTCTCTCATCCGTCAGATAATGGTAACAATGCAATCAGCGTAATGGCCCCTGTGATAAGGACACAGTGGAGAGATCCCTCACTGGGTCTAGAGTCTAGCAATCTCTATTATAAAGCCTCAATCTGCATGACAATCGTGGTGGAAAAAGACAGGATGCTGGAGAGAGAGTATGGGATTGGTCTCTAAACTCATCTGAGGATCTGAGGTTGGTTGAGGGGTCTTGGAGGGTCCTTGTATGATATTTTACAGACAGACAGACAGACAGAGAGAGAGAGAGAGAGAGAGAGAGAGAGAGAGAGAGAGAGAGAGAGAGAGAGAGAGAGAGAGAGAGAGAGAGAGAGAGAGAGTTTGTGTGTGAGCGGGAGTGTGGGTTCGGAGCAAATGGAATGGCATCAAACACATAGAACCCATGTGTTTGATACCATTCCAGCCATTACCACAAGCCCGTCCTCCCCAATTAAGGTGCCACCAACCTCATGTGGCATCCATGTACAGTGTGGGGGGAAAAGTATTTGATCCCCTGCTGATTCTGTACGTTTGCCCACTGACAAAGAAATGATCAGTCTATAATTTTAATGGTAGGTTTATTTGAACAGTGAGAGACAGAATAACCACAACAAAAATATCCAGAAAAACGCATGTCAAAAATGTTATAAATTGATTTGCATTTTAATGAGGGAAATGATAGGGGGTTTGATTCCCCGGACCACCGATATGTTAAAAAACATGGATATACGCATGACTGTAATGTCACTTAATGCTATATGTATTATTCTAAGTGTGTCCTGTGGTGGACATGGGTGGAGGAGAGGTGGATGGATGTGTAGGTGGGTTTGTTCGGTGATGCCATGACTATGTTCGTGATCGGACTCACATCCCAGCACCCTCAGCTGCGGGGGTGAGCGACAGAGAGGAAACTTGGTGCAGCGTTACCTAGGCGATGGAGACAGACTCAGGAAGGCTGTTCAACTGAAGTAGAACTGAGCACTGATTGAGGGAGAGAAAAAGAGAGACGGGGGAGAGATAGAGAAGTAGGGAGAACAGACAGAGAGTGTGAGTGAGAAAGAGAGGTGTAAGGTTGCTCATCCTCACTGAAAGACTAAAGCCATCCATTCAGAGTATGAATGATAAAATCATAACTATAAAATGGGTGGTTTGAGCCCTGAATGCTGATTGGCTGAAGCTGTGGTATATCAGACAGTATACCATGGGTATGACAAAAAATATTATTTACTGGTCTAATTACATTGGTAACCAGTTATAATAGCAATACGGTATTGTGGTATATGGCCAATATACCACGGCTAAGGGCTGTGTCCAGGCACTCTACATTCCGTCGTACCTAAGAACAGCCCTTAGCCGTGGTGTATTGGCCATATACCGCACCTCCTCGGGCCTTATTGCTTAAGTATAGACAAATGACACCAAGTCCTCTTCTTTTCCACAAAGCAGCTTTTTTGTCTAGTTGCCTGACAATGCACTTTCCATTAAGCTACAGTATAAATACTACGGCTACAGCCAGTCATTAGACTGCTACACCAATCTCTTGACGAGACGTGTCCTGCAGGACTACTTGGCTGGAAGCCATACACCCTGCTGTGGTGTTGGTTTGTTACTGGTCACAGAGGTCAAGGACAATCCGAGGAGAGGAGCACAGCAGGAAGAACCAGTCCACAACCTAATAAAGAGTTTTACAACGCTCTATCCTTTTCTTGAACCCCTCCCATTCTCCAGTATGACGCCTGGCACGTATGATCAACAAGTCTAATGAATTCAATTCCTCACGACAACCAAGTGAATTCAAATGTTTTTGAAGACGACTGAAATACAACATGCAAGACCGCGGTCATGTTCACTGGGTAATATTATTCAGACTCCGAGGCCTATATCAGCTCTGCACATGAAAGCTGGGGAAGTTTTCAAAGGCTCTATATCGCTGCAGCCACGTTGCCTTACTGCCAAGGGAAGAACAGCCGTACGGTTTAATTAGCCACCAAAAGGACCAGAGGTTTTTGCAACCTTGCAGCAGCACGATCTACAAATGCCAGTCATATGCTGCCTCTCTCTCCACTTTGCCGTAGAGTCCCCCCTTTCCTTCTAACTCTGGGAATTTAATTTAATTGATTTCAGGAAGATTAGGTCTAATTGGCATGAAATGTAATGGAATTTACATTACCAAAACAAATTATGACAAGAATAAAAACTCTCTCTCTCTCTGCCTTAGGGTTGATTTTGAGTTCTATAAAATTATTAACAGTGTAGAGATGTTTCAGGAGGTATGGGGGGGTCAAGGGGGGCTGTCTGTACAGCAGGAGAGGAGGGGTTGGATGTATGTTTGTAATGTGGTGCTGGATTGTGAATTGTATTGTACTGTGTTGTTGTGTACTGTGTAATGTGATTGTGTGGAGGTTTGGGTGGCACGCAATGTGTTTTTATGGGGGGTTAATGTGGTATTTTTAGTGGAATGAGTCTCTCTCTCTCTCTCTCAATTCAATTCAAAAGGCTTTATTGGCATGGGAAAAATAGATAATAAACAAAAGTGAAATTAACCCCAAAAAATTTACAGTTAACAAAAGTTTCAAAGGAATAGAGACTTTTAAAATGTCATATTATAGCTACGTACAGTGTTATAACAATGTGCAAATAGTTCAAGTACAAAAGGGAAAATAAATGAACATAAATATAGGTTGTATTTACAATGGTCTCTCTCTCCTGTCTACTCTGACAAGCCAGCCGTCTGTTGATCAGGAAGGACAGACTATATTATTCACCTCTATTTATTCCTTCTGTTCAAGGTGGAAAGAATGAAGGATGTACACACTGACAACACACACACCAGAAGTGTTTTCCAATACACACCAGAAGAGTTTTCCAATATAGTGTTTATGGAAATCTCTTTCTATGGAAAAACAAGAGGCAATCAAAGTTGTGCGATGAAACAGACAATAATCTGTGTAAAGTGTTGCTCTTGGGCAATTCCACGGTAACGGAATTGCGCTGAGAATTCGATTTTTCACTTTAAAATGTATGCCAAACAAAAAACATTGATTTAAAGTCTAACAAACCATACAACTCTATGCACAAGTACTCCTTTTAACAAGTTACACTGAACATTTGACTAAAACACAGTTACTGGAAGAACTGTGGAGATGCAAAGTATAGTAACAGAATGTTAAATATCTGCTCTGAATTAACATTCAAAGATGTCTGCAGAAATAATGGAGTGTCAGCTATGACATGACAACTTAACTTTGAAAAAAAATATTTTGGTATTGAACTACAGTAAGTGAAGTGGATTTACAATCGGTAACGGAATTGCAGGAACATGAATTTCATCATGGGTCCATGATCAGTACTATACAGAAGTGCATAATTATGGATATGAACGTCATTCTCTTCATGGTGATGTATCCTAACCAGGTACACAAAGGTAGAAATGTGCAATATCCTCCTTCACATATTTGGATATTATTCTACACACTATTACTTTAATGTGCTTCTGGCCCCAATCAAGACCATATTTGGTTGGTCTGGACCGGATCAATCATAGACGTCTATGTTTCACAAGTTTGAACATCAAAGTACAGCACAGTACAGTACAGTACAGCAGAGTTCAGTAGAGTAGAGTAGAGCAGAGTTCAGTAGAGTAGAGTAGAGCAGAGTTCAGTACAGTACAGCACAGTAAAGTAGAGTATAGTTCAGTACACTACAGTACTTTACATTATAGTGTACTCAACTCTAGTGTGCTCTACTGTGTACTGTACTCTACTATTCTTTACTGTACTGTACTCTACTGTACTGTACTCTACTATTCTTTACTGTACTGTACTCTACTGTACTGTACTCTACTGTACTGTACTCTACTATTCTTTACTGTACTGTACTCTACTGTACTGTACTCTACTGTTCTTTCGGGGCGGCAGCGTAGCCTAGTGGTTAGAGCGTTAGACTTGTAACCGAAAGATTGACAAGGTACACATCTGTCGTTCTGTAGAGTACAGTAAAGTAGAGTGCAGTTAACCCACTGTTCCTAGGCCGTCATTGAAAATAAGAATTTCTTCTTAACTGACTTGCCTAGTTAAATAAAGGTAAAATAAAAATACTGTACTCTACTATTCTGTACTGTGCTCTACTGTACTGTACTATTCTTTACTGTACTCTACAGTACTCTACTGTACTTTATTCTTTACTGTACTGTACTCTACTATTCTTTACTGTACTCTACTATTCTTTACTGTACTCTACTGCACTGTACTCTACTATTCTTTACTGTACTGTACTCTACTATTCTTTACTTACTGTACTCTACTATTCTTTACTGTACTGTACTCTACTAGTCTTTACTGTACTGTACTCCACTGTACTGTATTCTACTATTCTTTACTGTACTGTACTCTACTATTCTTTACTGTACTGTACTCTACTCTACTATTCTTTACTGTACTGTACTCTACTATTCTTTAGTGTACTGTACTCTACTATTCTTTAGTGTACTGTACTCTACTGTACTGTACTCTACTATTCTTTACTGTACTGTACTCTACTATTCTTTACTGTACTCTACTGTACTGTGCTCTACTATTCTTTACTGTACTGTACTCTACTGTACTGTACTCTACTATTCTTTACTGTACTGTACTCTACTGTACTGTGCTGTCCAAATTTGTGAAAGCCAATTTAATTCCAAAAATTCCATTGGATTTGGTAACAGAATTTAGAGTTTTATTCACTTGATAATGAATAAAAAAACAAGAACTAATTGGTAGGTCTGCCATTACTTGTTACTTCTGTGAACTTTCCTTATCCTCCCTCATGAGGGAGAGAAATTAGAAAGTGTCTTACAGATACGTCAGTTTTTGGGACCGGAATTTTAAGACACAAGGCACTGTTTCTTAAACTTACAGAAGGCAGAAACATTTCTCCAAAACTAAATATAAGTGTTGATATTATTTCACTTTTAAGACTTTTTCCTGGTACATGTTTTTTAAGACCCCTTTTCCATCTGTTTGACCAGAAATCAAAGTCTTTGCTTATTCCCAATTTTTAGGATGTACAATGGTTGAAAGATTTATATATGCCTTAAATAAATAAAAATATATACTCTTATCTTTTATTTGACATCCAATTTGATATGCTCCTATGAACTTCACATCCTGGTAGTCATGGATCGTTTTACATGGAAATGACCTCTTACATCAAGTACTAATCTACATGTAAGACTATGTATAGATTCAAAGCATTTCAAAGAAATGCAAACCATTTATAAGAAAGGACTGATGGACAAAAATGGATACTAAATCCTTCATCCTTTGAAGAAGCAACAAACGTTTTAATGTTTTAATTCAGCATGTTAATATACAGCCTTAAAATTCCAGTTTCCAATTCAATACGCTACAAAATTGATATTTCGCGGTGTTGTGGATACATGAGAGTGGAACAGGACTAGGTCTACATGGTTGCCATCCACACACACACACACACACACACACACACACACACACACACACACACACACACACACCCTTCTGTGCCCTAAGGGGATCAGCATGATTGTCAGTGAAAGTGACTTGCAGAGGATACTGAACTAAGTCTGATTTCCTATTGGTTGAAGTCTGGTCCTGTGCTCACGGTAGACTCAATGCCACCTGACATCAACTAATCTGTGTCACAAATGGAACCCTTTTCCCTATGTAGTGCACTACTTTTGACTAAAGTCCTATGGCCAAAAAAAGTGCACTACATAGGGAATAGGGTGCCATTTGGGACACAACCCTAGCCTACAGGCTACAGGAGCCATTCACTCACCCTGACACACTACTATCTAGTAAGAACCTGAGTCGTGCGTAGCATGTCAGTCAGTAGGATGATTACCCACACTCTTTCCTCTCTCTTCTCCCTGACCCTTGACCTTAGAGTGTGCGATGCCATGGATTGAGTTGAATAGATTGAATTATTTATAGTTGTGTGTGTGTGTGTGTCTGACTGAGAACGCCATTCACGTTGGGTGGTGTCAGATCTGTGTTGTGTGTGGACCTACGGAAATATGCATAGTGGAAACCAAACACCTCCTAGGACCATGTTGTTGACCTGCGGGAATGGTTTATAAATGCTACCGAAATTAAACCAGAGGGACACTGTATCCCCAATCTAACTGTTAATAATGCAGATGGTTCACCACAATATCCTCCATCATTAGGCTTTCCATAACGCCGTGCTATCATTAGTTTAGTTGAGACACATCCAGTTAGAAACAGAGATGAACTCATCTGACACATGGAAGAATAGGCCAGCATCTGAACTGAGGTATTCTCATGTGATAGGTAGGCTACAACATACTGTGCAACAAAACAATAAGCCAAATCTACATTTGGAGAGCTTGGGACGATAAGGTTCTATCTGCAACAAGATGGTTCTGAGATAATTGACTTTAAGTTCAGAAATCTCATTGGTTTGAATGGTGTCAGCTATTTTTATATGGTATTCTTTTGAACCTCACAACATGAATTAGGGTATACCGCATGACTTATTCCACATTTTGTTTTGTTACAGCCTGAATTCACAATAGATTTTTTTTTAAATTCCTCACCCATCTACAGACAATACCCCATGATGACAAAGTGAAAACATGTTTTTATACATTTTTGCAAATTTATTGAAAATGAAATACAGAAATATCTTGTTAACGTAAGTTTTCACACCCGAGTCAATACATGTTAGAATCACCTTTGGCAGCGATTACAGCTGTGGGTCTTCCTGGGTAAGTAAGTCTCTAAGAGCTTTGCACACCTGGATTGTACAATATTTGCACATTATTATTTTTTATTCTTCAGGCTCTGCCATTTTCAAATCTTGCCATAGATTTTCTAGGGCAATCAAGAACATTCAATGTCTTCTTGGTAAGCAACTCCAGTGTATATTTGGCCTTGTGTTCTAGATTAGTGTCCTGCTGAAAGTTGAACTTGTGTTCCAGTGTCTGGTGGAAAGCAGACTGAACCAGGTTTTTCTCTAGGATTTTGCCCGCGCTTACATCTATTACATTTATTTTTATCCCAAAAAACTCCCTAGTCTTTGCCAATGACAAGCATGATACTCAGTGATGTGTTGTATTGGATTTGCCCCAAACATAACGCTTTGTATTCAGGACATAAAGTAACATTTGTTTGCCCCATTTTTTTGCAGTTTTACTTTATTGCCTTATTGCAACAGGATGCATGTTTTAGAATATTTTTTTATTCTGTACAGGCTTCCTTCATTTCACTCTGTCATTTAGGTTAGTATTGTGGAATAACAATTTTTTTGATCCATCCTCAGTTTTCTCCTATCGCAGCCATTAAACTCCGTAACTGTTTAAAGTCACCATTGGCCTCATTGTGAAATTCCTGAGCGGTTTCCTTCCTCTCCGGCAACTGAGTTAGGAAGGACGCCTGTATCTTTGTAGTGACTGGGTGTATTGATATACTGTACCTTCAAAGTGTAATTAATAACTTCACCATGTTCAAAGGGATTTTCAATGTCTTCTTTTTTTATTTTACCAATAGGTGCTTTTCTTTGCCAGGCATTGGAAAACCTCCCTGGTCTTTGTGGTTGAATCTGTGTTTGAAATTCCCTGCTCAACTGAGGGACCTTACACAGATAATTGTATGTTAGGGGTACAGAGATGAGGTAGTCATTCAGAAATCTTGTTAAACACTATTATTGCACACAGAGTGAGTCCATGCAACTTATTATGTGACTTGTTAAGCACATTGTTACTCCTGAACTTCCTTAGGAAAAGTGAAGCAGTGGGAATACATTGAACAGAACAAGGCTATGTCAATAACCCAATTTTGTCAAAAATACAGATAGACCCTTAAAGTCCCAAGCTCTCGGTTGGTCAACAGCTTATAAATACAGTGCCAGTCCTGTGAAAGGTGACGTATATCAGCCTGTAACTATTGTAGTCCAGCCCTGACAAAAATGAACAAAGACAAAATATTTTGCACACCTGTACAATCACAGTCACGTTGACAATCAAGAACCCTGTGGGTAACTTTAAGATGGACACAACCTCTGCATACTCAATACTAGGTTATATCAACAGACACGTCTAAACGCTTCTCTCCCTATTTCCCCAATATCATGCTGGACTGTATATAGGACAGTATGGCCTCTATTTGCTCTTCTCTTCCCCAGTACTTGGACGATACAGTGCGCAGAGCCACTAGCAGCTAATAATAGCTTAGTCTTAATTAATTCAGTCAGTTCATGTGTGAGAACGAAACACCTGTTACTCGCTACAGTATCCTCAGTGGATTCTGTCTCCGTCGTTCCTCTCCTCTAACTGACGCTGACCGTTTAGGAGATGTTTAACGACGTGGTGATTTGCTGACAGGTGGTTGATGACAGTGTACTGTGTAACGTCGGAGTCAATATGCCTGTGATATGTGGTTGTCCCACCTAGCTATGCTAAGATGAATGCGCTGACTGTAAGTCGCTCTGGATAAGAGCGTCTGCTAAATGACTACAATGCCAATGTGAAATGTTAATAGAGACCCCTGAGTATGGCACTGCTGGCTGTCAGTGTGGGGAGACAGAGAGAATTCACCTGGGAACGCAGTGTTCCGCTGCGTGCAAGGCGCCAGTGCAAAACGCAGAGCAACGTGTGATAACATAAAGCACAGGTGAACATGAGGATTGTATGCATTTGCCATTCAACACATCAACATGTCGTTGGCAGTGCTAGGCTTTTACTTACATGAAACACTAGGCAACAGTACGTTAGCACTGCTGTCTGATGGATCAAACTCATCTGCAATAATAGCATTCAAGCTAAAACCACCAATATAATGATTCACATGCTTATGTGTAGAATAAATAGCCTTTTTGAGTAAACTCTGCATGCTACACTCTTGTCCCAGATTTACTGTAACATACCAGGTGGACTAGGCTACTTTCTTAGTTTATCCTACCCCCTATCATAGTAGCATAAGCTGCAACTACATTACAATACCCACTCTGTCCAAGAGCATGACACGCGCAGCGTGTAAATTACAAGCAAGTTTATCCTGCATACATGACACAATGAGTTGACATTAGGGTTGTGGCCCGAGAGTTCCAGCGAGTTACCACAGTATCTAAGGGTGAGTCGGCGACTCCACTCCAGTCTATTCAATACGATTAGCCTAATAACCCCCACATGGTTATGAATTTATGAGCTAATTAAACCACAAAGGATGTTTAAAATACTACACTTAATCTGTCGGAGTTCCTGCATATTTTAGGGACGTTTTAAAATCATTCCAAGTGGAATAAGAAAGTGCCAATCTTGAGTCTCCTTACCTTCGGTGATCCTGTCAGTGGACAGCGAAGTGGTGCTGAAATCGCTGCTCAGACACAAATTGTCAGAGAGTTGGAGGACGTAGTACGGTCAAATAGGCTTTGCTGCGACTGCAACGATTGGCTACTTCAGCGGACGGTTTTAGCCACGTTGTTGCTTTCTGGACGTCCATTGGTTGTTTAGCCTGACAATCAAAGATACCAGGCGTCAGTTTCACGGTTAAAGGCATATCAGTGGTTTATTTCGAGTCATCTTGACCAGTGGGCGGTGCGTAGCCGCCATAGATAGGCTTCGCCAGATTGTAGTCCGTCCAAAATAACTCGATCAATTTCTATTCCATTGTTACAGCGTTCGAAATAGTCACGTATTCTAATTCGTAATTCCAAGCACTGTGTGTAATGATAATGGGTATAGCCTACATTGGCTACAATACATTTAGTTTTGGTGTTCCCTATCATGATCGTCTTATGTAATATAAGTCATGTATAATTTAAGAAAATCGGTGGGAGTTGATTGACTGGATAAATAGACGTTATATGAATAGATATTTGGGTAATTCAAAGCTGATGGTAGCCTATACAGTACCACATTGCTTTGTGAATCAATCAGATTAAAAACTAATAATAAATTGGTAAACAATGTGCCTGCATTTGTGAGTAAAAAGAGGAAGGGTGTATAATGCGCACCTAGCAGAATGCACCAAACGGAAAAACAATATTGAGTACGATTCCCAATTATAATGAACGATACATGTGTCCTACTACGAAATGACCAGAAGATAGCAGCACTACTCTGGCTAAAACATCTGTCGGGTTGTTTTTGAGGCTACTGTAGGAGGGAAACTCTGTTTAGTAACAGCAGTGAAAGAATGAGAGCAATGTGAGTGTGTGAATTTACACGACAGGCGAAGGCTGACGGATCAGAAATTATTGAAATAGACTGACACGACTTGTGCACAGATGCAATGTTGCGAAATCTAAAGCTCAAAAAGCTACATTTATAATGTAAAGAAATATTGATGGAATCCGACATTAAATTATAATTACAGTATAAGTAATTCAGTATATAATATATTTTTTAGCTATAATATTTGTGTACAGAAATATGCTATTCGCATCAGGAGAGTAGCCAATAACAGGAAAGCAATTCACATGCAGCACCATATCATTCATTATACGTGCCTATGGAAGGACTAGATAGAGACGTCATTTCCCCTAAAATTGATAAACAACAACCACAGGAAGGGGTGGGTGTGTATATGTATGTATGTATGTGTGTGTGTGTGTGTGTGTGTGTGTGTGTGTGTGTGTGTGTGTGTGTGTGGTGTGTGTGTGTGTGTGTGTGTGAGAGAGAGAGAGAGAGAGAGAGAGAGCAAAAGAGAGCAAAAGAGAGCTAAGTTATGCAAATAATAGTGTAAAATTGCGGACCCATAGTAGCCAAGGAAGATGTAGGAAGGCATAACTTGTAACCAGGTCTTCAAGTGCTGAATGGTTTATTTACAGCGAGGGAGTGGCGCAGGTTGTCCAATGTCCATGTTTAGGCTACGGTGAAGAAAATATTAAAAGACACAACTCTACATGACACCAAAAAAGGAAATTGACTCACAGACATAGCTGAATAAACCTTTGACGGTAAATAAACAGTTAAACACAAATCCACTGCAGCTCAAAGCAGCACAGCCCATCTCCACGAATGCAGAATATGTAAATGCACAAGGCAACTGGCTATCCCTTCCCTGGACAATACCACCTTCAACCTTATAACCAAGTAAATAACCAAGACCACAGGCAAAAATAAACATTTTAGGTAACATATAATTCAACTTGGGTCTGTTGCAGAAATGCAGTTCTTCTCTGCTTCCCTCATGTCAAAATAAAAGTCCCCAACAAGTTCTTGCTTTTTTTGTGCAGGTATGGTGCACGTGCATGAGGTAAATGAAGAGAAACTGAATGGGTCTACAACAGACCCAAGTTTAATAATACGTTCCATTAAATGTTCGTTTTTTCACTTTGCCTGTGGTTTGGAAAGTCGATTTGATTTATGTTCTATCAGATGATTTTTTTCTAAATCCCCCCCTGCATAAGGACCAAGCCTACTGACAGTTGAAATTGAATTTTATTTAACTTCTGGCTTCCGGTGGACTATCCTGTTTTTTTGGCAAGCTAATTCCTAGCAATGCTAGTGTATACTAGCATTGCTAAAAGCAGCTAAGGTCTAGGCTGATAACATCCCCAAAACAGTCTGAGAATGTTTCTGATAAAATCTATTTATTTATAAAAATGTTTCAGATGAGATATCCTTACAATGTTCTAACGTTCACAAAAATGTGGTGCACAACATCTATAACAACCACCCCAGAACACTCCCACAAAATGTATATGTTTGTATAAAATATTTCCCCACAATGTTCACACCAGACTGTTTCCACAACCTAATGCAACATTCTGGGAACCTTCAAAGAAAATACTAAATGTGTTCTGGGAACGTTCTTGCAATATCAGGCGAATGCTTTTGCACCCTAAAATAAATATTGTATAACTGGATAGTTTTTGTGCTTTGGGAACATGTCTTTTGTGATGTCCCCACAATGTTCCCACCAGACTGTTCCCACAACCTAATTCAATATTCTGGAAACCTTTTTAAAAAACAGCTTAAATGTGTTCTGGGAACATTCTTGTAAAATCAGGTGAGTGTTTTTTGCACTCTAAAAGAAACATTGTACAATCATCCGCACAACAGGACAGTTTTTGTGTTTTGGGAACACATTTCTTGTGATGTCCCCATTTTGTTCTCTTCCCACAACTTAATAAAACATTCTGGAAACATTTAAAGAACAGATGATTAAAGGTGTTCTATGAACATTCTTGCAACACTAGGTGAATGTTTTATACATATGTTCTATAATCATCACCAAGACTGGAGAGTTTTTGTGTTGTGAGAACATTTGCCGCGCCCTAACGAATGCACCAGTGCGTCAATCGACTTTAGAGGGTTACTAACTATTTAGCAGTGTTATGGCTTGGGGGTAGAAGCTGTTCATGGTCCTGTTGGCTGTTGGTTCCAGACTTGGTGCATCGGTACCGCTTGCCGTGCGGTAGGAGAGAGTCCATGACTTGGGTGGCTGGAGTCTTTGACAATTTTTAGGGACTTCCTCTGCCTGGTACAGCCAAGATGCTATCAATGGTGCAACTGTAGAACTTTTTGAGGATCTGAGGGCCCATGCCAAATCTTTTCAGCCTCCTGCATGGGAAGAGGCGTTGTCATGCCCTATTCACGACTGTGTTGGTGTGTGTGGACCATGATAAAGCCTTAGTGATGTGGGCACCGAAGAACTTGAAGCTCTCAACCTGCTCTACTACAGCCCTGTCGATGTGACTAGGAAAGTGCTCAGCCCTCCATTTCCCACAGTCCATGATCAGCTCCTTTTTCTGGCTGATGTTGAGGGAGAGGTTGTTGTCCTGGCACCACACTGCCAGGTCTCTGACCTCCTCCCTATAGGTTGTCTCATCATCGTCGGTGATCAGGCCTACCACCGTTGTCATCCTGCTCCTTGTAAGTGGCAGCTCTAGCCTTTAGCTCAGTCCGGATGTTGCCTGTAATCCATGGCTTCTAGTTGGGTTATGTAAGTATGGTCACTGTGGGGACAACGTCATCGATGCACTTATTAATGAAGTCGGCGACTGATGTGGTAAACTCCTCCATGCCATCATAAGAATCCCAGAATATATTCCAGTCTGTGCTAGTGAAACAGTCCTGTAGTTCAGGATCCGCTTCATATGGCCACGTCCATATTGTGCGAATCACTGGTACTTCCTGCACACTCTTGGCATTCTCTCAACAGGCGTCACCTGGAATGCTTTTCCAACAGTCTTGAAGGAGTTCCCACATATGCTGAGCACTTGTTGGCTGCTTTTCCTTCACTCTGCGCTCCAACTCATCCCAAACCATCTCAATTGGGTTGAAGTCGGGTGATTGTGGTGGCCAGGTCATCTGATGCAGCACTCCATCACTCTCCTGCTTGGTCAAATAGCCCTTACACAGCCTGGAGGTGTGTTGGGTATTTGTCCTGTTGAAAAACAAATGATAATCCCACTAAGTGCAAACCAGATGGGATGATGTATCGCTGCAGAATGCTGTGGTAGCCATGCTGGTTAAGTGTGTCTTGAATTCTAAATAAATCACAGACAGTGTCACCAGCAAAGCACCCCCACACAATCACACCCCCTCCTGCATGCTTCACGGTGGAAACCACACATGCAGAGATCGTCCGTTCACCTACTCCGCGTCTCACAAAAACACGGCGGTTGGAACCAAAAATCTCAAATTTGGACTCATCAGACCAAAAGACAGATTTCCACCGGTCTAATGTCCATTGCTCGTGTTTCTTGGCCCAAGCAAGTCTCTTCTTATTATTTGTGTCCTTTAGTAGTGTCTGTTACTTGAACTTTGTGAAACATTTATTTGGGCTGCAATTTCTGAGGCTGGTAACTCTAAATAACTTATCCTCCGCAGCGCAGGTAACTCTGGGTCTTCCTTTTCATGTGGCGGTCCTCATGAGAGCCAGTTTCATCATAGCGCTATGTGGTTTTTGCAAATGCACTTTAAAAAAAAATCTAAGTTCTTTCCATTTTCCTGGTTGATTGACCTTCATGTCTTAAAGTAATGATTGACTGTTGTTTCTCTTTGCCTATTTGAGCTGTTCTTGCCATAATATCGACTTGGTCTTCTACGAATAGGCCTATATTCTCTATACCAAACCTAACTTGTCACAACACAACGGATTGGCTCAAACACATTAAGAAGAAATTCCACAAATTAAGTTTTAGCAAAGCACAACTGTTAATTAAAATGCATTCCAGGTGACTACCTCATGAAGCTGGTTGAGAGAATGCCAAGAGTGTGCAAAGCTGTTACCAAGGTAAAGAGTGGCTAATTTGTAGAATTTGTTTAAGACTTTTTTGGTTACTACATGATTCCATATGTGTTATTTCATAGTTCTGATGTCTTCACTATTATTCTACAATGTAGAAAATAGTAAAAATAAAGAAAAACCCATGATTGAGTATGTGTGTCCAAACTTTTGATTGGTACTTGTATATTATCCACGTCCTTGCACAGCCACAACTCCAAGAAACATAGGATATTACAATTATTCACTTCCCTTTGATTGGGTAGTCTCAAACGGAGCTCATTTAGTTTGTTCTCCAGTGATTGTATGTTTGCCAATAGAACGGAGGGTAGAAGCGGTTTATGAACTCGCCGACATAGTTTCGTCTCCGTGCCCAGTGCCCATACGTCAGCTTCTCTCACGCCGCCTTTTTCTTTTCAGAATCTCTGGGATTAGGGCCTGGCCCGGGGTGAGCAGCATGTCCTGCGCCTCCGATTCTTTGAAGTACAAATCTTCATCCGAATCGAGGTTAGTGATCGCTGTTCTGATGTCAAGAAGCTATTTTCAGTCATAGGAAACGATGGCGGAAACATTATGTAGAAAAAAAGTTAAGATCAGCACAAAAAAAACACAAAATAACAGAATTGGTCAGGAGCCCGTAAAAGGGTTGCTATTCATTGCTGCGCCATTCTCTACCAGTTGTCTGTGTGGTTGGTCCTTCAGCTGGTGTAAATGTTTGATAAAATATCGACAGGAAAATATTGTTTACTTTACCTTTTAGAACGCTGGTAGCATGCGCAAAACCATGTAAACACCAGCAAGACTTCAGTTAGTATGCATGCATTGCGTGCATGAACTTTCGTCTTGGGCACGTGCCTTAGCTGATGAGCAAACAAGTATTGATTGCCACGCACAAAGACCCATGTTTAACTGACGCAAGCAGTAAAATTAGATTTAAAAACAGATGAAAAAAAACACCTTATGGAACAGCGGGGACTGTGAAGCAAAACAAACATTGGCACAGACACGTACATACGCACACACACACGATAACATATGCACTATACATACACATGGATTTAGTACTGTAGATATGTGGTAGTGGTGGAGTAAGGGCCTGATGGCACACAGTATGTCATGAAATCTGTGAATGTTTTGTAATGTTTTTAAAATTGTATAAACTGCCTTAATTCTGCTGGATCCCAGGAAGAGTATGCTGCTTTAGGAGGAGCTAATGGGGATCCATAATAAATACAAAATACAAAACAAAATGTTTTGAAGTCGGTTTAATACTACTCCCAAGTGGCGCAGCGGTCTATGGCACTGCATCTCAGTGCTAGAAGCGTCACTACAGACACCCAGGCTGTATCACAATCGGCCGTGATTTGAAGTCCCATAGGGCGGAGCACAATTGGCCCAGCGTCGTCCGGGTTTGGCCGGTATAGGCCGTCATTGTAAATAAGAATTTGTTCTTAACTGACTTGCCTAGTTAAATAAAGGTTAAACAAATAAAAAAAATCCATAAATATTTTGTCTCAAATTTCGACCTTACTAAGAACCAATCAGCAGAATATGTTTATTCAACATTCATGACAGACAAGGGAGTGGTAACGGCCGTCGTCGTAATAAAACCAAGGTGCAGCGGAGAATGTGTATTCATTTTGAATATTTAATAAAATGAACCACTATAAACAAAACACTAAACAGCAACGACAGCAAACAATCCTGTCTGGTCAAAAATGAACGAAACAGAAAACAATCACCCACAAAACCCAAAGGAAAAACAGGCTACTTATGTGTGACTCCCAATCAGCAACAACAAACTACAGCTGTGCCTAATTGGAAGCCACACGGCCAAAATCAACAAAACAAACCAACCTAGAAAAAAGAACATAGAACGCCCACCCAATGTAACACCCTGGCCTAACCAAAATAAAGAACAAAAACCCCTCTCTGTGTCCAGGGCGTTACAGTACCCCCCCCAAAGGTGCGGACTCCGGCCGCAAAACCTGACTCTGAAGGGGAGGGTTCGGGTGGGCCTTCTTACAGCGGCGGCTCAGGTGCGGGACGTGGCCTCCGCTCCACCCCGGCTGGCGGGCGATTCTGGTTGCGCCCGGTCAGGCGGGCGGCTCTGGCTGCTCTGGACAGGAAGGCGGCTCTGGCGGCTCCGGACAGGCGGGCGGCTCTGGCGGCTCCGGACTGGCGGGCGGCTCTGGCGGCTCCACACTGGCGGGCGGCTCTGGCGGCTCCGGACTGGCGGGCGGCTCTGGCGGCTCCGGACTGGCGGACGGCTCTGGCGGCTCCGGACTGGCGGGCGGCTCTGGTGGCTCCGGACTGGCGGGCGGCTCTGGCGGCTCCGGACTGGCGGGCGGCTCTGGCCCAGGACTCACCAGGCTGGGGAGACATGAAGGAGGCCTGGCTCTGGGCGCAGGCACTGGACTCACCAGGCTGGGGAGACCCACTGGAGGCCTGGTCCGTGGAGGAGGAACAGGCTTGACCAGGATGGGGAGACCCCCTGGAGGCCTGGTCCATGGAGGAGGTACAGGACTGACCAGGATGGGGAGACCCCCTGGAGACCTGGTCCGTGGAGGAGGCACAGGACTGACCAGGATGGGGAGACCCACTGGAGGCCTGGTCCGAGGAGGAGGCACAGGATAAACCGGCTGTGGGGGAGCACTGGAGTTCTGGTACGTAGGCTCTTTACCCACACTCCAGGCTGAATGCCCACTTTGGCCCGGCATGGGCGGAGCGCAGGCATTGGGCGAATTGGGCCCTCCCAGCGCCCTGTAGACACAGTGCGCAGAGCCGGTGCAGGATAACCTGGACCGAAAAGGCGCACTGGAGACCAGACGTGCTGAGCTGGCACAATCCGTCCTGGCTCGATGCCTGCACTCGCATGGCACTTGCGGGGGGCTGGCCTATAGCGCACCGGGCTATGAACATGCACTGGAGACACCGTGCGCTTCACAGCATAACACGGTGCCTTACCAGTACCACGCTGCTTCCGGTAAGCACGGGGAGTTGGCTCAGGTCTACCGCCTGACTCTGCCAATCTCCCGGTGTGCCCCCCCAATATTTTTTTGGGGGGGGCTGCCTCTCATGTCTGCTGCGCTCCCTCGCTTCATACCAGCGCCTCTCAGCTATCGCCGCCTTGATCTCCCACTGCGGGCGGCGATACTCCCCAGCTTGAGCCCATGGTCCTTTACCGTCCAGCAATTCCTCCCAAGTCCACGATTCCAGATAGCTCCTCTCCTAGTTCTTCTCCTTGCACTGCTCCTTCCTCCGCTGCTTGGTCCGTTTTTTGGTGGGTGATTCTGTAACGGCCGTCGTCGTAATAAAACCAAGGTGCAGCGGAGGATGTGTATTCATTTTGAATATTTAATAAAATGAACCACTATAAACAAAACACAAAACAGCAACGACAGCAAACAGTCCTGTCTGGTCAAAAATGAACGAAACAGAAAACAATCACCCACAAAACCCAAAGGAAAAACAGGCTACTTATGTGTGACTCCCAATCAGCTAACAACAAACTACAGCTGTGCCTGATTGGAAGGCACACGGCCAAAATCAACTAAACAAACCAACCTAGAAAAAAGAACATAGAACGCCCACCCAATGTAACACCCTGGCCTAACCAAAATAAAGAACAAAAACCCCTCTCTATGTCCAGGGCGTTACAGGAGTTTTCGTTTTTTATTCTATGTAGCCTATATGTGCGTGGCTATGCCATACCGTCAATGGAAAGCTTCACCACAGTCAATGGAAAGAATCACCACATTCGGGACAAGCCTAGGCCTAGTCTGATTAATCAGGCTGTAATACACAAATATTTGGTATACAGCCTGAGACATCAGGGTTGTGTGCTTAAATTGTGTAAATGTTCCTTACAAGCAAGAATGTTGAATATAATTATATTTAAACGTACTCTACTGGTTGTATGTGAGGTTTCACCTGCTGCTCGAAACTTGAGACAAATTAGAGTAGTGTTATTACTCCAACTTTCAGTAGCTGGTCTGTATATCGGTTTGTACTTCCGGTTTTTATTTTCATTACTGATTCAATTTGCAAACAAACACTTGCACAATATGGCCGAGCCTAACATGCCTAACACTTCCAGCTGATTGCGAGGAAACATGCTTCGGCTGACTACATCACCTGCAATGAGTCAAGAGATTTAATATACAAACGAAGGAACCTACCAGCGCTGGAAAAAGTCTAATAAACAACACGTTCAACCGCCAAAAGGACCAATAGCATGTACAACGTGTAAAGTAACCTCAAATATAATTTCATTCAACATTCTCTCTCTCCCTTGCAGAGACTATTACAGCCACTCTCCGTAGAGAATATTACAGCAACTTTTTTCACACTGATATCGTGGAGTAACCATGGTAACAGCTGATGTTTAAGCATGCCTAGGCCAACCTCCTACCTGTTTATAACGCAATAAGCTACAACCCAAGCTAGGATACCCCGAGTACTTTATTGATTTATTGACCATCTAAATTCACAACTTTGTGGTGTCTAATGTAAAAAGATAGGGTTTTATCGACTTTTGAAATGTAGGCATATTCAATCATCACAGTTTGAATTGATGGCTTGAACTTAGCGTAGCCATACATACAGACAACCCATGCTCTGTGTGCTTTTTCTTTGATAAAATGACCGAGGGATTTAGCTTCGGACAGACCACACAATACTGTACTTTTGTCGGTTTTCTTTACTCATTAATTCGGTCGGACAAAACACCATTGATTCCTCCGGATTTTCCCCTCTAGAACTCTGCGCTTGCCAGTTCACCCGCTCGACTGATTACTGTTACGTCGCAAGGTCCGGTTGCCTTTTGTCTGTGCATTGCGACCCACATTGGACTGGACTGCTGTATCTCGAAAGTTGCTACTGAGGTCTACAACCCGATAACTTTATTCACCATCATAGTGAAGAGAAATAGCTTGAGATGGGTAAGTGAAATACAATTGTTTTCTTATTGTTTATGATTTATTGGCGACTTGTTGATGCTACTTCAGAACAAGGATAACGGAACGTGGGTTCGGGTTCTGCGGTGATTTACACTTTCTGACACTGGATGAACGATGTTACAACAGAGCGTTTGAATTGATGATTCAGAAACTGTTTAGAATTTTTTTTTTTATAATATTGCTAGTGCATACATTTTAGAAAGAGGAATGCAATGTCCCCGCATGTCGGAATAAAGGTGTTTTCATGATCTATTAAATAAACGTCAGCATGTTTAGAACCAAATGCTGGGGAGGGATGGGTAGCCTGTGTCCAGCCTTTATCAATCAGAACAAGAATTTGATTTGATACAAGCAACAGTTTCTTTGTCTTGTGGGAGCCTTCTGTAACAATATCTATTGAGTAGCCTTGGATAAGAATGGATGGTTTGAACTCAGTAGCTTTCCTGGGAAAGGAATGTGTACACTGTGCATGGAAGGGATATAACTAAAGTGCTTTCAATTGAGTTGCGTTGCCAGACGCCTTCAACGGAGTAATGAAATGGTATTGAACGCACACGCAAAAACACGCGCACGTACACACACACACACACACACACACACACTGTCTCCCCATACACACACAATTTCCTCAAAACCTGTTGTGTTGTTACCATGCCCTTTTATCTACCATGCTGCTAATATGCTATTAAGTAGTCCAGTATGAAGCTCATAATCACATCATGCTGCTTGTCTGTTTGCTAGATATGAGGAAGTGTCAGAAGCTACGGTGATATTTTTTTAAATGCAATTACAACTCACTAGGCACTAGATTTACAGCTACAATCTGGGATCTGGGAATTGGTTCAATGGTATATTCATTATTTTTCCAGCCACATCCCTCAGCTGTAGAGCAAAACAAGTGGCAGGGCTGCCATTTTACTGAAAAACAGATTTTAAGACTGCTCATAATGACTGGATACATTTTATACTGGTTTAAACCAATGTTGTGTGGATGTCTAAAGATGCAAAGTCCAATTGAAAACAAAGCAATGTACAGTATATCAAGAGCTTTGCCTCTTTTTCAATTGAATGTGAAAAGGTAACACAAATGAAAGGTAATCATAAAGAATAGACTTCAAAGTAGTTTGTGTGTCAGATTCTCCATTGTTCCAATGATGTCAACCCAATGTTTAATTTACCCCCTGAAGGACAGGGCCGGCTACTATTTTCTTTGGTCCCCCCCCCCCCTCTCTCTCTCTCTTTCTCTCTCTCTCTCTCTCTCTCTCTCTCTCTCTCTGCCTCTTTCTGTCTCTATCTTTCTGTCTCGCCCTCTCTTTTCGGTCCTGCTCTCTCTTTGTCTCTCTCTCTCTCTGTTTCTCTCTCTCTCTCTCTGTCTCTCTCTCTCTGTGTCGCTCTCTGTCATGTCAATTTGCTACTGGTGGAACACAAACAGATGTGAGGAAAGGAAAGAACAGTACAGCTGCCAGGAAAAACTCATCTTGAATGAGGGGAAGTGGCCTTGAGCCTCAACTGGTCCCTTGAGGAGAGTGTTTGTCACAGGTTCAAAGTAGTTTCTAATTGGTTTGTTATTGGTTTGTCTTTGTAGGCCTTGGTCAAAGGTGCTCATCAATCTAGAGAATGACGGAAAGAAACAATCTGGATTATGTCATCTGTTGTTGTCTATGTTTGGTCTTTTATAAGGATATTTTTTTTTCATGGACATTTGTCACAGAACAATTTTAGTGGGGTATATTGGCAGGGATATGCACCCTGAGAACGACTGCCATTTCAATGTTTGGAGTGTTTATAACCTGAGCAGCAAATTCCCCATGGTGTATTATGTCTGATGAAATCTCATAGAAAAGACAGACAGACAGAGTTACTGTGTAACGGCCATTCATTCTTTCAATCATTATTTTTTGCATCATCCCTCCATTATGCATCCAGCAAATCACATGAGTGCTAAATGGTGGTATTATGCGGTTGTTC
Organism: Salmo salar; assembly: GCF_965601325.2. Taxonomy (NCBI): domain Eukaryota; kingdom Metazoa; phylum Chordata; class Actinopteri; order Salmoniformes; family Salmonidae; genus Salmo; species Salmo salar. Next base: position 22,824,990 of record NC_138294.1, on the reverse strand, counting down.
TGTGCCCCCTCCAAGCATTCTCCTCTTTCTGTGGGGCCTTTTGATAATCTTCACAAGCGTTGCAGTGTTTGTGGAACAATTTCACTTCATGTCCTTTGACTCCCTGCTCCAGCTGAGAACCGGGAGGATTTGCTAATGTGAATAGCGCTGTCTGTCTGTCTGTCTGTCTGTCTGTCTGTCTGTCTGTCTGTCTGTCTGTCTGTCTGTCTGTCTGTCTGTCTGTCTGTCTGTCTGTCTGTCTGTCTGTCTGTCTGTCTGTCTGTCTGTCTGTCTGTCTGTCTGTCTGTTGCGGCCCAGGCTTTGCTGGGTCTGGGCCTGACCCCACTGGTTGGACACAGACACGGAGACAAACACAGACACAGACATATGCACGGCTGCACACACACGTGCACACTCCTGGGCTCTCTAGGCGGGAACTCTTGCCACTTTTGCAGCCTAAGATCAAGTGTCATCAGATGGCATGAGAGTATGAGGCCCACTAACAGACCCCATCCTGCCATGCCAATAACATGTCTGCCTATCTCATTCCATCTGGCCAATAAGTCACCAATATGCCAATATGCTAAATATGCCAATATGCTTAAACGCCCATGACGCAGCTGTTCAGCCTCTACGTTGGTGAAACATTAGTCCGATGTTGTACCGACGTTACTGCGTGAAGAGTATGCAGTGACAGAGATTTGGACACTAATGTTGCATACACTGAATTAGAATACAGTTGCAGAGTTGAGTGATTTTTCTATTCTACCTGAACCTGAGAAGTTTATCCGCTCCCTTACACCCTCAGCGAGGACAGATTACCCAGTGTGTGTGTGTGTGGCATGCACACACTACTGTGGAGGAGAAGGATTTATTATGTTACAACAGCACTGTCAGCATTATGCTGTATGGAATTGCAATCATTGGCAGAGATCCCGGGCTAGAATCCCCCATTGTTCCAAACTCCTATCTCCTTAATCGAAGTTCTCTCTCTCTCTCTCTGTGTGTGTGTGTGTGTGTGCGTGCGTGCGTGCGTGCGTGCGCGTGTGTGTGTGTGTGCGTGCGTGTGTGTGTTTGAAGAGAGGTCATTTTACTTTCCTGTATGGAATGACTAAAGCTCAAATCTCAATAACAGACAATCTACCCACGGCAGCAGGCGGTGCTGGCCAAGTTTTGATGTGCGGCCCATCCTGGCGCCAGCTTCCGTGTTTCTCTTCTTTCTCATCGTCCCGTCGGACTCCACGGTGTTGGATTTCCAAGCAGCAGTAAATAGTGAGCAAGCACTTGTACGTCTTGGGGGGGGTGAGTCATTGAGCCACCCACCTACTCCTGCTCTCCTGTTCTGTGTCTCTGCTTTCGATTTGGATGGAGTTACGGGTTGGGAACTGTTCCTAGATCAGATTTGGCCAGAAATACAAAAACTCCCTTCCACCACCACTAACTCACTTCTTCAGATGCTCTGAGACACTGAACCAGTGAGAAGTCTCCTCTCTAAGTCACAGGGACTATCTAGTAGTGTATACCCCCTAGCAAGATCTAACTGGCTGCTTCCTACTCTCCTTAGATGATCCTTTCCATCATAGGTTCATATTCTGACCAATTGTCTGTCGTTTCTCTCTTTCTCTATTGTAAAGACCTTTCTGCTGTTGATGCCCCATAGGCCAAATCAAATCAAATCAACGTGTATTGGTTGCGCACACAGTTTGGCAGGTGTTATAGCGGGTGCAGAGAAATGCTTATGTTACTAGCTCCTAACAACGCAGTAATATGTCAAACAAGTACCTACACAAAACGTTACCAAATAGCTGGTGCTTGATCTATCGTTTTTCCTGGTGAGGCTTTAGCGGAAAGTAGGCTCTTTTCCAACTGACCAGGGGCCAAAGGTGTTTGATCTAAAATCCAGACCCTCTCTTTCTCTGTCTTTGAGTTACATGGTCCTTTATTGTTGTTGGCTCCACTGTCTCGCTGCTATTACATGGTGAGCTAGGCTGCTCTTTGTTCCTGTTTATTCCCTCAGGTGTTACTGTAAAAGAGGAACACATTGTGTTGTTCATATCTGTAGTGCAGCAGTGTACTGTAGTGAACACCCGAGTGTACACTTGTTGAGTGCCCTTGAGTGTAGCAGACCAGCTAAGTGTGTTTAGCACAGGAGCTATGTCCTGCCACCAAAAGCGTTGTGGCTCTAGCAAGTGCACTTCACTGTTGCCAAGGCTCTCAGAACTCTCAGTGTCCAAACTCAATCCCCTCTGGAATGGAATTCAGTTCCCTTATGACACAATCGCCCTTTGACCTCCCGCATTCACCACACAATGGGTACTTAAAGAAGAAGAAACTGCGCTGAGCTGGGACGGGCTGGTATTAGATGTAGATCAGGTCAGACAGACAGGGGGAGAGGAGGGAGGTAGACTGCGTTAAAGTTCAGGTGGGCTGTGGGGAAAACTTTATGGCCTCTGTATTGTGCATTTCAACAGCCTCCGCCCGCATTTTTTGTTTGTTGTGCAAAGTTACAACACACACACACACACACACACACACAGACACACACACACACACACACACACACACACACACACACACACACACACACACACACACACACACACACACACACACACACACACACATTATGTAGGGGATTGAGTTGCTCTTTAGATCTATTGTTAGGCTACTGTAATGAAACAGAGGTACCGTGATCCAAGGTTTAGACAGCCTTGCCCGTTCTCATCCCTTCAATATTACATGAAGGAAGGGGACACATACTGTGTGTATTTGTGTGTGTGTGTGTGTGTGTGTGTGTGTGTGTGTGTGTGTGTGTGTGTGTGTGTGTGTGTGTGTGTGTGTGTGTGTGTGTGTGTGTGTGCGCGCGTGTGCGTGTACAGTGGTGGGTACAGGTAAAGGTGAACCACAATCTTCAGACCCCCCACAGAGCTTCAACAGGGAGCATTCTGGGTAATCATAACATGCTTATATAACATTTTAGGACTAACCTAAATAAGACATGAAGTCCTCATACGCGCTGTGCTGGAAAAGGGGATGGAAACTGTTGTTATGAGTTAGAATATCTTCTCCATATATCACAATACATTAAGTACTATGTGTAAAAAGTAAAGCATTTCTGAGAAGGTAGTGTTTCGTTGTCAGATTAACTGCGCGTCTCTTTCTGCGCAAAGACATAGACAGTAAAACACACAAATGATGCTAATCCTTCTTTTACAGGCTTATGTCCTGTGATTTGATCAAATAAGAATTGGGCAGGAAATGTATTCTTCTTCTGTTTATCCTTCTCTCATTCTCTCTGTTTTCTATTCCTTCCTTCCATTCGTTCACCTCTTAATGGAGTTGCTCTCAACAGGTCTGTATTGATTCCTGCAGTCTATTGTAGCGTAGCCTTGGACTCTCTCTGACTGCCTTGTATGCTTATTATGAGCCTGGTACTTAAAGACACATGCAGGGCATGTTCAGTGTGTTCCACGGCAGGTTACCATAGACCTAACATGGAGATATGCCTGTTTGAGCGTTTCAGAAATAAGTATGGAAATCAGGTAGATTCTAACAGGTGTCTTGTGCATATTTTTCTTCACCTGCAGACAATGCATTTCTACCAGAGTACTTTGCCACGGTTACTGAGTAATACCAAGCCGAGAGTCTGCGATCAGCTAATTCCTTTAGTCCTTTTCTTCCAGAAGTTCACCACCATCTAATGACTTGGCAAAGCAGTGTGTGTGTGTGTGTGTGTGTGTGTGTGTGTGTGTGTGTGTGTGTGTGTGTGTGTGTGTGTGTGTGTGTGTGTGTGTGTGTGTGTGTGTGTGTGTGTGTGTGTGTGTGTGTGTGTGCACATGACATCCACATGAGGACACTCTTAATCAGTACATGACCATATTCATTCTAACACAGCGGTCATAATTCACATCAGAGCTTCCACTAAAGGCACAGAAAAAGCATTCCCATGTCACTGAGGCATGGTGGCTTTATGTGAGGAGAGGAGAGGAGAGAGGAGACGAGAGGAGAGGAAACGATAGGAGTAGAGAGGAGAGGATTCCCTCACTGATATTGCCCTGCCCCTTCCCCACTCTCCGTCGTCCTCTCCTCCTATAATATCGCAGTATAACTGTTATCCAGGTCATGGGTGGGGCAGACCGTCAAGTCAACCACAGCCTGCAGCCATAGCGCTCTAATACACATACTACACAAAACACCATCCTTCTCAGATACACAAAATCTACCAACACAGCCCAAACGTCATTTAATATAATCTCATTGAATGTCCCTGAGACTAGAAATGCCAAAGTGACTACCTTGTATGTGTATTAAATGTGGAGGCAAGAGGCAGTGCATCACACATGAGAAGCTTTCTGGAGCGTTGCCTGTATGTATGTCCCAGTCCCAAATGGCACCCTATTCCATTTATAGTGCACATCTTTTGACCAGGGCCCATAGAGCACTATATAGGAAATAGTATAGGGAATAGTGTGCAATTTGGGCCTGGGTCATAGCCATGACATCAGACTGTGATATGAGCTCCCATCCCTCCCGTCCCTCTTCCGCCGCCATCCCTCCATCCTCCACCTTCGTTGTTTCACTCCTCCATCCCTCCATCCCTCCATCCTTGCTGTTTCACTCTTTCTTCCTCTTCCACTCCTCTCACCGCTTAGCTGTTGTAGTGCCAGGCTCAGGTACTGTATTAAACCCAGACACAGACAATACATATTTAGACATTGGGCTTGCTTCAATCGAAGCAGGTAACATCTTTTATCGTGGCGTGAAAATACAGGACAACAATCTCAACTTAATACATCACATTGCTTCAACGTGCTAATTCACATAGCAAAAATGACATTCGCGAAAATGACAACCCCAGTCCCTGGTTTCAATACAATAGAGTCATAAATATACATCTTTCCCTCTCATGGTACATATGCTCACCTAGTCACTCATCAGCTCCCTTTCTGTCTCTGAAAGCGTTAGTGCCTCTCTCACCACCTTGATGGCTTCCTCTTAGCATCTATATTTTCACACACAGGCACACACACACACACACACACACACTCTGCTCTTTCCTTGTAGAAATTGGCCCTTATGTGTTTGAAGCGTCATAATGTCCCCGAGACACATTTCCATCCATTTCCGACATAATAACTTTTCGAACTGCAGGAGGGCCAAACTGCTAGTGCTGCCCGATCAGCACACAGTCACCTTAGGCTGTTGAAGAATTCCACCAACTTGAGGTCAGAGTTCACCTTCTAAAAGGTTAGCTCCTTTCCAAAATATAGAGATTTTAAGGAAATAAACAGCAGAAGAGGAAGCGCTTAGCCTTTATGTGTGGTACATCAGATGCTGAGAGCAAACAGTCACGTGCCGTTGCCTCGGCGATACCAGACCAACAGTGGCCTAGCGATGATGGAGCTGTTACTGAGCAGGTTGGTTTCAAAATAACCCAGATGTTGCTGGCTCACACCTGACGTCAGCGCACTCCACTCTCTTCAGCGTCACAAGGCAAACATTACTTTGCATAAAAGATGCATGGCCATTTCTCCCAACTCCCCTGATAAGGAGTTTAAAATAAAATAAAAATGGGTAATTATGCTTTAAAGGCACAATCCTGAGTTTAATCAGAGCAGAATCAGGTTCAGGGGAGAAACAGCTTTCAGTAGATACATCATCCCGAAGTGGATTGTGTACTGTAGGCTTAAAATAATAGAATAGGCCAGGTGAGACTGAATGATTGATAGGGTCCGTGTAGATATCAATATTGTTTGTGGTTGGGGTTATTACATTATCATAACACGTTTCATTTATTTAATATATTTATTTATTGAAATATTTATTTATGTTGGTCACAGCTATAGTGGGAGGGAGAACCACCCTCTGGATGAATAATACACACACACACACACACACACACACACACACACACACACACACACACACACACACACACACACACACACACACACACACACACACACACACACACACACACACACACTATGCTGTACATATCCCTATAGATATCCTTTTCAACAGGGCCGTTTAGAAAACAAGGACGCTACTCAGTCTTTTGTCAGTGTAAAGAGAATGGGAACAGGGAGGTGAAGGGAGGAGGGTGAAATATTTGTGAATTAAAAGAACAAGTGAATGAATTTCTAATCCTGTTTTCGGAGAGCTATTTTAAACATCAAGGGAATCCGCGATGCATGCATGCTCTGACTGGTCGGGAAAAATAGCACAATGAGGGGGAGATGGAGCGAGGGAGAGGAGATACAGAGGAAAGTCGTCTTAAAAGATGTAATGGAATTATTCCCGGACCCGGAATAAGGGATGATAAGGAATAATTTAAGTACTGTACGATGGACAATGAATTATAGCAGCCAAGAGAATGCCATCAGACATTATTAAAATCATGTTACCAGACTCATGTTGTCATCGTTATTGTCAGTGGCACTTAATGGCAGACTGAGTTTAATTCACCCGTGGGAAGATTGCATTATGTTATATTGACTGGCAGATAAATAGATTACCCCTCTTTGACTTTACTGCAAAATCCAGTTTGGGATTGATAGTAGTTTATTACATCTTTACTAACCCAATGGTGGACAACTGGTGGTTCAGAATGAGTTCAATTTCTCCAACTGCCGCTGAAAATATGATGAGATATGAGAGGTGAGTTTGGCCATCTAGAAATCGTCTTTGCATTGGTGTGACAATTTATGACGCATGCACACAGCACAGCAGAGCGATCATTCATTTGTTTCAAGGCGTCCCGTTTTTCTTTCACAATTCCCGTGGACAGTTCTCTTTTCATGGAGTACCCGGTGGAAGTCACTGAAAGATAGAGGCCATTCACTTCTCAAACCAGGAAGTGGATCTCACGGTCGCCATGGTCGCCGTGAGCCGGCCAGCATGTACACATACCAAGAGAATCTGTCTTGAATTGTTGTTTGATGTTTTGTGTCCCGTGGATGTGACCCTAGAGCTGTGTCTGAGAGCTTTAGAGTGTCGAGGCCATTCACTGACATGACCTTTTATCTCTCCTTCTCTCCTTCTGTCTTTCTCCAGCTCCTATCTTCCTCCCACGCTATCTGCCTGTCACTTTTTTTCCTCTTGTCTGCTGACTCTCTCTCTCTCTCTCTCTTGCTCTCTCTCTCGCTCTCTCTTCCTTTCCCCCTCTCTATCTATTCCCTTTTATCTATCTCTCTTTCTATGCTTCTTTGAAACACCAGTTGTCCTCTCTTCTTTTGACATGCTGTTTTTAAGCCAGTTGGCGGTCAGTCTGACTTTCAGCTATTCTGCTGTACTGAAAAAGATCTGCGGGACGCTGCAAGCACTGGTATACACACGCACGCACGCACGCGTAAACACACACACACACACACACACACACACACACATACACACACACACACACACACACACACACACACACACACACACACACACACACACACACACACACACACACACACACACACACCCTTTTAATACATAGGCTACGTCGATCTCCTCCTAGCCAGGGTTCACAAAGAAAAGCTCTAGGAGCCCGTACAGTATTCACCGTGCTCTAACAGCATATCGTCACGATTACTAAAGAAGCGACTGCAGAGCCTAACTCTCTATGACTGCAGAGCCTAACTCTCTATGGCCACGGTCCTACTCAAACCGTGGTGTAACCACTGTAACCGTTATCACTGTTAATAATGGTGTGATGACTGACTATCGCAAAATTCTATTCTAGATTTTGAGCAGACACTTTTATCCAGAGTGACTTACGCGAGTCACTCTGACTTATGTGAGTGAACACATTTTTGTACTTGTTCCCATGCTGGTCCCCCGTGGGAATCAAACCCACAACCCTGGCGTTGCAAGCACCATGCTCACCCAACTGATCCACACGGGGCCATATAAAACATAATTAAATATATTCCATTTAGCAGACGCTTTTATCCAAAGCGACTAACAGTCAATGCGTGCATCCGTTTCTACGTATGGGTGGCCCCGGGAATCGAACCCACAACCCTGCCGGCGTGCTCTACCACCTGAGCCACACTTAGAAGAACTTGACTCTGTAACACTGTGACACGTCATATGACAGCACCGTATGATCAACAGCCATCACTAATTATGAACCTACAGTTGAAGCTTCAGATGGGACATCCATGTGGTAGAACTAACTACAGGGGGATAACCTCGTAGGGCAGCCCCTGCTCAGCAACCTGGTTGACTCTCACACCAGTGGAACGTGTAAGAGATTGAGGGTACGTTAGAACAATGTTCAGTGTGTTGACTGGTTGATTGGACTGATGACGTTTGTTGTCTTTCTTTTCACAGCGAGACTCCCGTCTAGCCGTTGTGAGATATAGGCATTCACTGCATCGTCTGATGTGAGTCAATTGAAGCCGTCTCTCTTTACTCCGCACATTATGAAGCCCTTTAGGGGAGACCGCCTGGCCATGGTAATTTGTCACACTATTGGCTAACATCACTGACTGACAGACAGTAAACAGTCAGTAAATAGTAATCCCACCTACCTACAGCTTGGCTTAGAGAGGCTTCACTACCACAATCCCCACTGCTGTAATCTCTTGTAGACAGACTACATAGACACAAATGGTACAGTCGATCTGTCATGATACAACAGGATGCATGAGATAACAAGCTGCATTGGTCCCAGTGCTTTGGACAAGTCACCATTTCAAAGGTGTTTGTAATTTTGGAAGGGGAGGGGACATTCGGCCTGTAACTTGCAGAGAGAGAGAGAGGGTGGAGCTCTTCGTTCCGGTTCACGTATGGACCCAGAATTTATTTGAGCATCTGACCAATTACGCAAGACTTTGGTGAGCAGTAAGCAGGAAGCAGCGAGCAAAAGCCCTATCACCCCCTCCGTCACTGAGTGAAGCAACACATCACGAGTAGCAGACACACACACACACACACACACACACACACACACTAGTCAATCAGCTGTCTCATCATCTTCTACATCGTCTGCTGACAAAAATAACAGCTCATCTTCTCATCACGTCAGTCACTAGACAGGGATCATATGTAGCGCATGACTTGGATGTTTCATCTTCCTCTATATTATTCACTATCAGCCGTGTGTACACACGCACACACACGCACGCACACACACAAACACACACAAAAACACACGCAAAAACACACACGCATGCACACACACACACACGCAAAAACACGCACACACACACGCACACACACACACACGTACACACACACTCATAGATGATATTGGTAATCATTACTGTTACTAGAGAGCGCCACCCTCCTCATTGAGTACAGCACTCAGTCTGGTTTAACCAGGCTATCTTGCACACACCAAGCCAGGCTGATTAGTATCCAAGGTAGATTCAGGCGGTGCACAATCCATTGTATGTAGGTCAGACAGTATACAGTATATTAGAGAAGAGGAGAATCCCCCATCCGTCCTCCTTTTCTCTAGGCTAGTGCCGATGGGAATACCCAATTCATAGTGGGTGTGAGATACACTTATATGAGGGATGATATTTAAATGCAAATTCCATGTTTTAATTATTTTGTTTAGATTAGCATTTATAGTTATTTATTGGGTTGTTCGTGTTAATTCACTTAAACAAATAAGCTATTTGTAGTACCTGTTATACACATATTGTGCATATGCATTTATGTAAGGTTATACACATACTGTACATATACATTTATAGAAGGTTATACACATACTGTACATATACATTTATAGAAGGTTATACACATACTGTACATATACATTTATAGAAGGTTATACACATACTGTACATATACATTTATAGAAGGTTATACACATACTGTACATATACATTTATAGAAGGTTATACACATACTGTACATATACATTTATAGAAGGTTATACACATACTGTACATATACATTTATAGAAGGTTATACACATACTGTACATATACATTTATAGAAGGTTATACACATACTGTACATATACATTTATATAAGGTTATACACATACTGTACATATACATTTATGTAAGGTTATACACATACTGTACATATACATTTATATAAGCTTATACACATACTGTACATATACATTTATGTAAGGTTATACACATATTGTACATATACATTTATGTAAGGTTATACACATATTGTACATATACATTTATGTAAGGTTATACACATACTGTACATATGCATTTATGTAAGGTTATACACATACAGCCTACTGCGGAGGAGGCTGGAATGGAATGCATTTTATGGTATCAAGCAAATCAAACGTATGGAAAGCACATGTTTAACTCCGTTCCATGGATTCCATTCCAGCCATCACCATGAGTCTGTCTTCCTACAGCTCCTCCCGCCAGCCTCCTATGTGCTGCTGTGAAGACTCAGTAGGAGACAATGTCCACTACCTTTGGCGTCATTCATGCTGTCATGTGACATGGCTTTGTCTTGTCTGGGAATAAATCAGTGACTTTGCCCTCACAGACATATTCATTTCACTGCATATACTGTAGTCAGAAATATGTGGCGGCTCGAGCTGGAAAGTGCAACCCGGCACCACTGGACAAATCTTTCATCTGCCATCTTGAGAGTGAAATGATGGTTCTTTGAAGATCAGCCCTCTAACTTACTTCTCTGTTAAATAACAAGTCGCGATACTTCTGACTAAAATTCGAACTGAAAATCGTAGGAAATATGCTTTGTTTATTCATTAGGTGAGTTTCTTATGTTCACAAATGGTTTTGAAGCATCGCCATGATTTTCATCATATCAGCCAAAGAGTGCATGTGCGTCTTAATATGTCAACATACACACTTCCGTACTTGTGAATTTTATTTTTATTGGAACACTCCTAAACATTTCACCCCCCTGAACAGGCCCCATATGTTGTAAGCCTGTGTTTCCCCACACATAAACACATACACAGAATCTACCACCAGTTGTTTACAATGGAAATAGCTTGTAGAATCTAAAATGTCTGTCTCTCTGAGCCTGTGTTTTCAGCAGGGTGTTAGCTCTAGTCTGTGCACCACTCCAGCACCACAGCCTCTCTATAATGGATAGGCTACGCAGGCCGGCAGTCCCGATTCTGTCACTTCAACACTCCTCTGCTCCCAGCAATCCGTTTCAGCAATGAACGTCCTCTGCTAGGGGAATCCTATGGGAGCTTTTGATTTTCTCTCTCTCTCTCTCTCTCTCTGCATGTGGAGGGGAGAGTGCTTAGACGAAGACACATTCTCCACGAAATGTTTAGATACATGAACTCTTGAATATGTCAGAGAGAAAGAGAGACGTGTTTTTTTGTAGCCTGTAATAGATTCAGAAGCTGCCTCAGTCTGGAAAGAGACAGCGTGTTTGAAGTGGTGTGTCTAGGAGATAGGAAGTCGGCAGCAGAGCAAGCAGAGAGATACGCCCACAACAACCATCACACCACCTGGTTGCTATCAGGACCAGTACAAAGCATCCAAATATACTGCCACTGTTGTGAGACTAGGCTATTTAAAGTGCTGGCTGATTTTGTTAGTCAAATAATGTGGTGATTGACAATATGGTAGACTACTGTCAGTTTTTGATTTTGCCTCAAATTAGATCTCAGTACTGAGTATCAGAAGAACAGAATATACTGTAGACACACACACGCACGCACACACACACACACACGCACACACACTCTGTTTGATTCCTAGAGTTCGCAGCTGTTGGGAAAATTATTTTATGATAACAAGGAGGCATACTGGCTAATCTCCTTATACCACCTATTAGCTGCTGACATACATACTCACAACTTATAGTCCTAAAGTACATAGTAACATACATATATATATATATATATATATATATATATATATATATATATACATAGAAGTCTTCCACCCATGTTAGAGCCAATACAGTCTCTGCATAGGCTAAGAACTGTATGTCAACCTTCTACAGCCCTCATTTAAAACAACAATTATGCTGCTATTTAATAACCTAGGTCCTAGAGGTAAGCAATGTTTAATAATATACAATTAACCAAATAATGAATTCATAATTCATCTGTATGGCACGTATTCATAATGATTACATGACATATTCTAGGCTATCGGTATGTTGAGTCTGTATCTTGGCTTCATTAATGTGTCTCTTGAGAAAATGACAACTTGTATAGTAGAGAAGATTTTATTGTTTTGTCATTGGAACAACATTGTCTTGTTCTACCAGTGATACAGAAGCAGTAGTGAGTGTGTGCGGGTCTACGTCCCGGCCTGTGCTATGAGTCATCCATCCTAGCCCTAGGTTCTCAGAAACTCAACCTTTCTGTCATTCAAGCCAATTACAGCCCGTCTCTCAGGTTGTCATGGCGCAGCTCCCGATTGTCTGATTAGTATGCGTGAGAAACAAACCTGTAGCTGAGATTACAGACATTAATAGCATAGTAATGGCCAGATAAGTGGCTGGTTCATAGCATAATTAGCAAAGGAAAAATAATTAAAATGTCTGCACTGTGAGTGTCACAAAAAAAAAAAATGTTTTAATCTGTCGTTGTTCATTGGCGTAGTAGGCCTACATTCCTGTCACTTGAATTCTACACAAAAGCACATGGCTTACTTCCAGATCTGTAGTATCTGAGTCAATGTGATTTAGTATTTCATTCAGTATCGTTCTTCTATCTCTTATACGTCTAGACTATCTGATTCAGTCCTGAGACTTTCAGTCAGCCCAAGCCCAACCGTATCTGATTCCGCATCCACTCCGTATTCCTATCTACAGTGGCTTTCATCAACGTGAGCTCTACACTCCCCTCAGACCATACCTGATGCAGGATCACTCCTCCCTCCTCTGCCCAGATAGACTCTGCTCTGGCACTACTTGCACACAATTATTATCAGCTGCGCTGCTTTTCTCTGGAGTCTGCGGCTCAATTTCATTTTGTCATAATGTGATTCCTTGCATTCTATCTCCTCTCTTCCTTCTCAATTGTATTGGAGGACTTTCTTCTCCAAAGCATTTTTGAGAAGGAGGCGAGGAGAGACGATGCAAGGAAAGAGGACTTGAGAAAGAGTCGTCTTCGCTCCTATCTAGTAGCCACGAAAGGCCCTAGCTTCTATAGCTGCTACATTGTTAATGACCTCGCTGACTGCAGCCAATCATTTTAATCTCGGGCGCGACCGCTACATCGCATCTCACCGCCGTCGCCAGGCGCGCAGCTCGTGCTGTCGTCGCTAGGCTGTTGTACCTGCCGCTGCATGCAGAGCGACACGCGCCGTGTTTACCGCTGCCTCCGTTCAGTTCGTGCAGCCAGAGCGTCTCCCACTTGTCTTTATGTGGACGTGCCACTGCTGCTGACGGCATAGAGAACGTACAGGATCAGATTCACACAGCGATTAAAGACGGCTATGGTTGTATTTCATCTGTGTGTGTTTTAACAATGAACTTGATTCATCATTTGCATTTTCATCATTTTTATCATCATGTGCTGGCTGATATCACCTTTAACATGTTTTTTTTGTTACCATTCTATTGTCATCATTTAACACCAATTGCTAATATTGATTGATTGAGAGATCATTGATTTGGCTGCAGGTCTTATCTCAATGTGCGGTGTGTGTGTACGAAGCAGTAACACGCAGCGCTACATTTTTGCGCCAACGCTTCCGCCAGAGTGAGTGTGTGTGTGTGTGTGTGTTGGCTGTTGGCCAGAGCAGTGTGACTGATTAGTGCTGTGTCCAGCACTGATTGTACTCGCCAACCATAACCAATCAGTGCATCATTCAGACAGTAGCCCTCGGTAGTACTGGCTGGGGTGCTGGGGAACCAGGCAGAGTGGAGATACACAGCTCAAATCGATATAGGTGTAACCACTGATCAATTGTTTTCATTTGACCTTTATACAGGTTGGTCTCATTGAGATACAATCTCTTTTGCAAGAGGGACCTGTCTGATGACTAACCTTCTCTGGGACTAAAGCCTTTAGTTCAGAGGGTTAACATAGTCTTCTGGGGCATCGGGTTCAAGCACAATTACTCCCTGCTTCCCTCACCAACCCTGTAACCCTATAGGGATCAACCAGGAGTGACTGTGTCCTGAGGCGCAATGAGAACCTGTCCCAGAGCTTTAAGACCAGCTACATAAGACAACACGTAGGAAACTTTGTCATTCTGTTCTCTTTGTGTCTATGACCTCCCCTGTAAAACCCCTACAGCATCACCTATACTGTAAATCATTCACTCTATATATGACGGAGATAGGTGTGTGTGAGCGTGCGTGTTAGGGCTGGGAATTGCAAAGGACCTCACCATACGGTATTATCACGATATTTAGGTGCCGATACGATAGGTATTACGATTCTCACCATTCTATATGTATTGTGATTTGATACTGTGATTTTATTGTGATTTGATGTTCCTGAACATATTGCTCACTATTATGTCTGCTGCAGAGAGACAGGAGAGAGCATGGATCAGTCATGGAAATAAAACTGCTGAAAACATGTTGGCTCACTTTTTCAAAAGAAGATGGAGAACAAGCTATAGGATGAAAAATACCAGAGTTTTGGCGCAGGTACAGCCGACTCGCGCTAGCAACAAAAAAAAGTATCATCAATACTTGGAGTCAAAGTATCGATATAATACTGTCCAAAATAATATTGTGAAATGGAATTGTATTTGATTTTTCCCCCTATCACTAGTCTGTGTGTGTGTGTGTGTGTGTGTGTGTGTGTGTGTGTGTGTGTGTGTGTGTGTGTGTGGTGTGTGTGTGCGCGCCTGCATGTGTGCGATTGTGCGTGCGTGTGCGCTCTTTGCCATTGAGAAAAGGATTTCTTGAGAGCCATAGCACTGCATATCTTTGTGACAAAACACAGACATACTTCCATCCAAGCCCAACACCGCAATGAAAAAAAGGCATTATTCAATTTCAGAAGGTAAAAACATATATCCTCTTCCTTTCACTAGTCAGTGCAGCATAACTTAACCACAGGCAGGCTGACTGGCGGGCTCTTCCATTTACTCTAAGAAACAGGGGTTTGGTGGGGGAGGAGGGTGAGAGGGAGAGTGGCTGTTGGGCTGGTTACACCCCTCCATCTGCTCACAGTGTGCCGGGCTGCTGCTGCTGCTGCTGCTTTCACCATCCTGCTTCTAATAGAAACCCTCAATCCCTTGTTTTTATGGCTGAACACCTGCTTATGTCTTTCTCCTTGTGGCGAGCCCATTCCTCCTTTTCTGTCTTTCCAATTCAGCAGTATTATTCCCAATTTCCATTTAAAGAAACTCACAGGGAAGTAGAGTTTCTCCTTCCATTCCTCCTTCTCTCTTTTACACTCCTTCCTCCAAAAACATGGTTATTCATATTTATGCTTAAGACATTTAAAGGGAAGAGGAGTTGATCTTTCTCTCCCAGTCCAGTTATGTGCTTCCTGGTGTTGCGGTTTCTAGTAATGGACTGGAGGAATTGATCATCTTCAGAAGAACAGAAGGAATGAGATCAGGGGCTGCCGCGCTCTGAGAGAGAGAGAGAGAGAGAGAGAGAGAGAGAGAGAGAGAGAGGGGGGGGAGAGAGAGAGGGTGGGGGGTAAAGAGTGAGAGAAAAAAGAGGGAGGGGGAGACAGAGAAAGGGAGAGAGCGATATGGGTGTGAGAGTCCGAGCGAGATGGGAGTGAGAGCTAGAAGAGAGGGAGGCGTGTGAGTGCCGGAGAGAGAAAGAGAGAGAGAGGAGTGAGGGAGGGAGGGAGGGGTGTGAGTGCCGGAGAGAGAAAGAGAGAGAGAGAGAGAGGAGCGAGGGAGGGAGGGAGGGGTGTGAGTGCCGGAGAGAGAAAGAGAGAGAGGAGCGAGGGAGTGGTGTGAGTGCCAGAGAGAGAGAGAGCGAGAGAGAGAGAGGAGCGAGGGAGGGAGGGAGGGAGGGGTGTGAGTGCCGGAGAGCGAAAGAGAGAGAGGAGGGCGAGGGAGGGGTGTGAGTGAGAGTCTGAGAGAGACGGCACAACACTGAGAGCGGACTTCCCTAGGAGCTGCTCACTGCTACAACGCCACAACTCACAGCTAGGGGACAAAACACACCCCAACACACACTCACACTGTACACACACATAGCCGAGAGGAGGCTTTATACACTTGTGACCGAGAGGCTTTGTGAAATTTCTGTGTATTGAAATCGAAGTGGACACAAACCCAGTCACAATGGAAGAGAATATGGAAGAAGGACAGAATTCAAAAGGTACGGTGTAAAATCTTCTAAAAAAATGTAAATATCTCGGAGCTATCCATTTTTCCTTTGTGTTGCTGCTGCTGCAACTGTACGTACTGTATGCCTATGTTACACACTCTCTCTTTGACACAGACATGTATTTGGATGCTGCCAAGCAAAGAAGAAGCTACTGATGCAGACAAAGAAACACATGGATTGTAATTACTTGAGTGTTTTTGGGAGATTTTTTTTCTCATTATTATTGATTGTCATCGTCGTTCAGAGTTCATTGGAATTGCGCTGGTTTTATTTTGATTTGAGCAATGCTGTTTTGAAAGGTGGAGGGAGGGGTGGATGGAGGGAGGGAGAGAGAAGGAGGCGGGTGTTTGGGGGTCCCTTGTTTGTTGAGTGGTGGATTGGAGGGGGGTCCGTGGGAATTTTCTTGTCTTCTGCTTGAACGCTTGTCTTGACGGCTCACAAGAGACAGCGGAGAAGTTCATTTATTTCCCTCCCTCCCTCCATCCCTCCCTCCTTCTCTCACTCTCTCAATTTTCCCCGTGTATGGCAACAATGCAGCCATTACTTTGCCATCTAAGCTGAAATCAGCTGAAATCAGATTAGCGCGCCTGTCCTCCTGTCCCTTTGTCTCAGTAACAGTTGTTTGTTTAGTGGCGGGGTGCATGGCTGCTGTACCATTCATCTCATTTAACGGCACTGTGCGGGGTGGCGGGTGTGTCTTGTCGGGGGGGGGGATCATCAGAACACGTATGCAGCGCTAGCTAAGACTATATACCCATTATGAATGAAAAATGCGAATGCATTGTCTGTTATTGAGATGGAATTCATTTTTTTGACTGTTTTTAAAGATGACGTACACTCTTAGCCAATCAGAGCTAAGCATGGGGACCCATCTTTAGCCCAAGCAGATGCTTCCCTTCCTTCCCTTCCTTCCCTTCCTTCCCTTCCTTCCCCTCCCTCTCCTCCCCTCCCCTTTGCCTCCTCCCCCACGCCGCTTTCACATACACAATTTACACATATGAACCACATACCCCCGCCCCTCCACTAAAACAGGTTACAAAAGGTTACACTTGGGGTTGGAGTGTAGAGAGAGAGACAGAGGGGGAGAGAGACAGCGATAATCTTCCATAACAAAGTCATCACCTACAGAGAGATTAACCTGGAGAAGATTCCCCTAAGCAAGATTCTCCTGGGGCTCTGTTCACAAACACAAACCAACCCCACAGAGCCCCAGGACAGCAACACAATTAGACCCAACCAAATCCTGAGAAAACAAAAATATAACTACTTCACACATTGGAAAGAATTAACAAAAAAACTGCGCAAACTAGAATGCTATTTGGCCCTAAACAGAGAGTACACAGTGGCAGAATACCTGGCCACTGTAACTGACCCAAAATTAAGGAAAGCTTTGACTATGTACAGACTCAGTGATCATAGCCTTGCTATTGAGAGAGGCCGCCATAGGCAGACCTGGCTCTCACGAGAAGACAGGCTATGTGCACACTGCCCACACAATGAGGTGGAAACTGAGCTGCACTTCCTAACCTTCTGCCAAATGTATGACCATATTAGAGACACATATTTCCCTCAGATTACACAGACCCACAAAGAATTTGAAAACAAATCCAATTTTGATAAACTCCCATATCTACTGGGTGAAATACCACAGTGTACAATCACAGCAGCAAGATTTGTGACCTGTTGCCACAAGAAAAGGGCAACCAGTGAAGAACAAACACTATTATAAATACAACCCATATGTATGTATATCTATTTTCCCTTTTGTACTTAAACTTTTTGCACATCATTACAACATTTTTACATTTACATTTTAGTCATTTAGTATTTTACAACACTGTATATAGACATAATATAACATTTTAAATGTCTTTATTCTTTTGGAACTTGTGTGAGTGTAATATTTACTGTTCACTTTTTATTGTTTATTTCACTTTTGCTTATCCATTTCACTTGCTTTGGCAATGTAAACATGTTTACCATGCCAATAAAGCCCCTTGAATTGAATTGACAATGAGAAAGAGGGAGTGAGAGAGGGGGAAAGGAGAGAGAGAGAGCGAGAGAGAAGGAAAGAGAGAGAGTGAGGGAGTGAAGGTTCCATGCCATGGTCATTGTCCTTCCAGTGGTACCCGGCGCGTCTTTAAGTAACTGTTCTGCTGCTCGCTCATTAGTCCTGACCCACTTCTGAAATAGAGAGAGAGAGAGCGTAAAGAGAGAGAGGGAGATGGAGGGAGAGAGAGAAAGAAAAACAGGGCGGCTTAAACATATCATTTTGTTTTTGTAGACCCCATAAGCTTTCTTGTCTCACTGTCTCTCTCATCCTCTCTCTCTATCTCTTTCTCTATCCCTTCTCTCTCTCTCTCTCTCTCTCTCTCTCTCTTTGTCTCTGTCTCTCTATATCTCTCTCTCCCTTCCAATGCCAAAATAACTACAACCATATGGCGATGGTACTCAATGTGACCAAATCCAAAATGTTCCCCATCACAGTTTGTCAGCAACAGCAACAGAGTCTGTCTATGTTTACCGACAGGGGTTGGTGGGATTAGATGGTTGTTTACTTCTGAGTGAGCACCACCCACCTCTGGGAGAAAATGTGTCAGCCCCGGCCTTTGGAAAATCTTCAACTGCTGGACTCGAACCATTTGAGGTTCCCAGTTCAATTAGTTGTTTCCCTGCGTGTCATCTCTTCATTATCATACTCTCTAGTCAAAAGAGGCAGGTGCTGAAAGCAGAGGGTCTGTGACTATTTGTCCAGGCAGTTGTTGCCTTCTCGAGATAATAATGAATGCCTTGGGGTGTTGGCTAGCAGAATAGTGATAGTCTCTCTCTCTCTCTCTCTCTCTCTCTCTCTCTCTCTCTCTCTCTCTCTCTCTCTCTCTCTCTCTCTCTCTCTACTTCCCTCTATGCGGCTGCGGGTCTCCTATACTTCATTGTGGCATGCTTGGCTAATCACAAATATAGCCGAACCCACCGAAAAAAAATTATCAATGCAAATCTCTTTAGCAGGCTGAGGGAAGGGACAATTGGAGGGAGAAGGCAAGGGATGACAGAAGGAAGGATGGAGGGAGGGAGGTAGCTGGGTGAGGAGAGAATGTGCTGTGGAGAAACAAAACGACAGCGATGGTGGTGACGACGGAGAGATGGGAGGTGCTCTTTCGCTCTCTCTCTCGCTCTCTGATGGATGGAGGGGATGTTGTTTTGGAGAAAGCAGGAGGGATAGCGGGAGTGGATTTGAAGGAAGGATGGAGATTAACAAGGTAATGTGTCGATTTTTGAGAAAGCAAATACCGCCTACCCATATATCAACGCGGCAACACACAGTTACACAGACATCAATCACTGTATGCACACACACACACACACACACACACACACACACACACACACACACACACACACACACACGCACGCGCACACGCACACGCACACACGCACAAACACACACACACATAAACATATCTGGTCTCCCCAAACACTTCGATTTAGAAATACATAGCATTAGGAAGTACTATGTGGGGGGAGGGGGGGGGGGGTACTGTTGACGGTACTGATGAACATGGTGATGATTCTGATGATGTTATGGTGTTTGATTATGGGGACGGTGATGCTGAATGTTATGGTGATGACTGGTTGTGACAAAAGTGCTATTTGCTGACTAAAAACTCCTGCCTGATTTCAATAAACTATTCCCTGTCATCCTCAACCATCTCCAATCTCTCGTTGATTGTATCAGGAAGTACAGCACTTCCACTTTGTAAAGCATTCATAGCTTGGAAAATGGAGGGCTTATAATATAATTCAATTAGAATCAAGCCGGTCTCTGAGGCAGTTTGAATATTGAAGCACTATTGATTTATCCGGGCGTGATAAGCCGCAGCGGGAGTGAAATGAAATACCCAGGCTGCACTCCCCCATCTACAGCTAGCATCATGCTGCTGTTGCTATCAACAGAACTCCATTGTATGAACTCCAACAGAACTCCATGGTATGAATGTATGAACATACATCCTTAGCACTCTCTTGGATCTTTGTAACAGAGCTGTGTGGGATTTTCGCGGCTGATAGATGTATGTGGATCAATTTGAATGACTAATTGACTCTCTTCCTTCACTTTGGGGTAAAGTTATTGGATGTTGCTTGTCTTTTAGGACAGTGGAGCTTTTTTTCTGTTCGTACAAACAGTCGAGTTGAGACAATTGTTGTCACATTACTGACTCTGGTACATAAATAATCGACTACTGGCCCACTGTGGATTGCATCAATGATTGAGCCTGAAAATATAGTTAGAGAGTGTACTGTGCTGTGAAATGGGGGCTGAAATGACACTGGTCCCCTCCAAACTGAGGTTCTGTGACAAAAATACTCTCATTCTCTATGCGTGTGGATGAAATATTGAACCAGTGTTTTCAGTGACATAGTTCTATAGAGATCCCTCACACTCTACCGACTACAAACTCACCTTAGGTGCTTGTCTAGGCTCTTTGATTACATTCTTGATGGTCTGTGACTCAGACTGTGGGTTCCAAGATAGATATCTGAATCAACTTGATACAGTACCTGTGTAAGCCATAAGCTACAAATCACCATCCCCTTCAGCCACCAGTGGGTATTGGCCTAGAGAAAGTGATCCATAACTCTCAGTATCCAAGAGGCAGTGGGAGTTAGTGGGCCGTGGGGGTCATGCAGAGAAGGAGGCAGGCAGGGAGATAGGCAGGGAGGGAGGCAGGGAGCAAAGGAAAGAAGCATGTAGGCAGGCCTATGGGAGGCAGGGAGAATGGGAGGGAGGCAGAGAGGCAGGCATGGAGAGAAGAGAAGCAACCCTACCGTGTTTCAGATAAGGGTGCAGGGAGGGAGGGAGGCAAGTCTGGGAGTAGTGTTCCGTTGCGCCAGGGTCATTGCTAGACTGGCCTTGTCACTGATAAGACCTGAACTATACAACTTCCTGCCTGGATGGTCCTAGTGTAGTCTATTTAGGCCAGAAAGACCCGGCCGGGGCTTCCCTCTCTTACCTTCTGTCTGCTCCACTCCTCTCCGGACTGCAATTATGCTAACAAGCTTTCTCATTGTTACAGCTTGAGGAGCATGGTGACTAAAGTTCTGAGAGAAAGGTCAGGGTACCAGGGCAACGCCACCGATTACGTCCGATGAGTGTTCTGACTGGGGTCTCTGGGAAAGCGGACTTTGGCTAGCGATGGACTGGCTATAACTGAACAATAGCTTCTCTTACAGTCTTCTAGATTTTTGTAGTTGTTGGAGCAGAATTGTATTGAAGTCAAGCAACTGTTTTGTTGTGCTCTGTTCAGATGGGTACGATTGCTTACCTCAAGGCCTTTGTTGATTAGCCTAATCTACCAGACTGTATGTTCCCCAGGGAGCGCCACTGTATAAACCCTTTGTTAGACTAAATGACGTGCGACACCAAGGTCATGGGTTCAAAACCCAGCCAGGAATACAGTCATTTGTTGACATTACATCAACACTTACTGTCATTTAGGAAACATCACCTGATTATGACACATTTAACATGTAGCTTGGAGTAAATTACTCTGTGTGTACTGTCAATCTAGAGCACAGTAGAACGTACTAGAACTGCATACTCAATCTAGCTGGACAGGGTTATAGTCGTTGGACTTTGATAGTGCACAGTGACCGACAATAACATCTATAGACTGGTGCAATGTCAGTGGTGTTTCAGGCTAATAGCAATTATCTAGCCTGAGATTTGTCATTTCCCATCCCATTGTCCTTGCGACAGGTAGCCTACGTTGCGCCACATATTTGGGTTGAGAATCGTTGTTCAACAATGATCGCTTTACGATTGAATTTTCATGCCACTGGCCAGTTCTAAAAGGACCATCTTTAAATGTATAATGGAATTTGTCCCCGGGTGAAAATTGGATGCTTTGTCTTCTATCGATTTTTGGCGTTCGCCTTTTGTTTTTGGGGCAGTGTATTAATGAAGTCGAGCAACTCGTTTTGTTATGCTGTGTGCAGACAGACAGCCAGACAGCTGTCACGGTCCACTCATCATCGCTCATTCTGTTCATTGTGTTGTCATCATAAAAGGATGTCAGCCGAAGAACAGTTAATTCATTTTCATTTGCAGTTATCAGATGATACTAAGACCTTACGAGGCATTCATAGATACTTTAATGCAGTATACCTGTATGCCTTAGATAAAGTGTTACCCTCGGGCTATATTGTACATTGTCAGTCTTTTGCAATGGAACAGGAAAGCATCATAGATGCTAGCTCCCTAGCAAGGCCACTAAATATGGGTATACAACCAATAAAATGTGATTTCATTTCATTAGCAAGGCCATTAGCAGTGCTGCGGTGTCTCGCAGGATGGACTCCATAAAGAGACACTTTGTTTAATGCTGTTGCCGAGTGTTCCTGGTTTACGATGCTGCCTGTGCCTGTACTGACACAGAGGCTAATGAATGACCTCTAATTACAGTGCAGTTAGTACCAGCACCATCATTTAGCACTTCCTGTTTGCCCCCCCGCCCCCCCCCCCCCCCACCCCCCGGCAAATGAACATGAATCAAATCCAGTTAGTAACACTATAGCAGGACACAGACATGGACACTCTTCTCATTCCCCAATGTCATGCTGGTGTTAGGAGATGGTTGTGGAATTGGTGGCTTAAAGTGAGACCAGAGGGGATTGAGTATAATGATGGGGAGGAGGATGATGTTGAGGAAGAGGAAGCGAGGGAAGGGAAAGGGGAAACCTAGTCAGTTGCACAACTGCATGCGTTCAACCGAAATGTGTCTCGTTAGAGGATAATGGTGTAGCGAGACACACGAGATACACGATGAGGTCGCAGTGATCACATCGTTCCGAGCGTTAAGACTCCCAACGTAATGACTGCAGAGGTAGTGAGTGCAGTGTACTATGTCCACAGACTGAGGCAGTTCAAATTCTGTTGATTCAGAATTTAAGATGAAGTACAGGGCCAGAAAGGAGAGGTCAGGGTTCTGTTGTTGTGTCTGCTGCTCTTGAGGGAAGCACCCAGGTACTTAACCCCTGTGTTTTATTACGAGCCCTCGTTGACGTCGTAAAAATAGGCCTTTTATTTATTTTATGCCTCTTTTGGCTGATAGCAGCCACGAACCTCATGTATTATGGAAGACATGTGGAAAGGTTTCTGTTGGATTGTTGGACTGGTAAAGGGTTGCCACAGGCACCGATGTCTGTTTCAAGCCATGGGTGTTTCATCCAAAGACTACTCTCTTTACCACAGTTGCTAGAGAGATCAGCTTTGTTACTCTCAGCTCTCGGGGTGATGTGGTAGTGAAACTATCTATCTAAAAGCCTTTGAGCAGCAGAAGGTAGCGTTTCCAAGGGAAGAGATACATATGAGTGTGAGAGATGTTCCACTTGATGAAAGACTGCATTCCTCTTGCTGTGCAGGTATACATTCAAATAGTTTATTGATGTGAAGACTGGAATGCATTGGCATGCCATTGGGAACCAACCTGTGGAAATGAATAGGATGCAGCTATCTTTTCCCCTCTCTCACAGGGATGTGATGACACAACTTACAGTCCCTAATGCCCCTGCTTAGTGAATGTATGGGGTGATTACAGGGTATCTGTTACTGGAGGGCATCACTTACTATGCTCTCACAGAAACACTATACACCGCTATTGATTATAGTAGCATCCCCAACACAAAGTTACATTATTCGTTTTTTGAGCACATTTTATATTTTATTTTCACGTTTTTATTGCTGGACATAGAAGACTGTAAAAACACCAGGAAATCAGCTCCAAGTGGTTTTAATTTTGGAAATCTGTACCCAAGTATTCCCACGCATAATAGAGAGACACATGTAAGCAAGGTTTGAAATGATTATGCTTTAGTCAAATATTATATATGTTTGGGCTTCTTGCAGTCAATTTGCAGTCTATAATTTATTGGTAATTAAGTTCCGGCCCCCAGACCATCCGATCAAGAAAAACATTGGCCTGTGGCTAAATCTAATTGATCCCTGACAAGCTTTAATACTCCCAGTGACATATAGTATGATACCCAAGTTTATGCATGCTTATAACAAGTGATGATACAATAATAATGCATTAAACCGACGAGCTTTAAGTGAAGTCTTACCCAAAAAGCATACAGCTTTGGGTTTATTTGAACGTTTATTTGGCCCATCTTTGTACCATGAGAGGTTAAGGTAATGCATATTAGATTAAGCTGACCCAGAATTAAAGCTAGTGAATGAATAATACATTTACCATGAGTCATCTTGTGGAAAATGGTGCTATGGAATAATGCATTTGACAACACTTAAAAGAAGACAGAGCTGCTTTTTAGCCCCGCAAAATGGCCACTTTTACCACACAGCAAGTTAATTGAGCAACACTATGTGGATGAGAACAGTGGTGCTTCTAAATTGTAGACACAGACACTAATCTGACACAACCCAAAAACAGGATGTGCTTTATACCATGATGCTATTATTAGCGATATCTTTAAGTTATTTATACGTAGGTTAACCTGTTCCTATCCTATTAGCTGCTAGCCCAGATTCTGTTTAGCTACAGATGTAGGATCTTAATTTGAGCTAGTTTGTTACAGCAGGAAAATAATCCTGCAGCAACAGGAAATGTGAATTATAATGTGGATTATAATGAATGGACATTTTTGTAGAGGTTGATACATTTTTCGTTAATTGCCTCAAATACACTACAAATGTACATTTCCTGCAAAGCAGAAATATCCTACATCTGTGCATAAACTGTAGCTAATGGTGCTAATTGACAGACATCCCTGGCGCAGGACTTTTCCAGTGAAGTACACATCATGTAGAGGGGCTTTTGAGGGATAGCTTCCTGTGAAATGGCAGCTTGCCTGCCAGTACCCTGTGTTATTTAGTTCTGTCAGGACTTAGCCTGTATATCAGTTGTGGGATTCAAATCAAATGTGATTTGTCACATGCGCCAAATACAACAGGTGTAGACCTTACAGTGAAATGCTTACTAACCAACAATGCTTTAAGACGTTAAGAAGGAAAACATGTTAAGTAAAAAATAGATAAGTAAAACATTTTTTAAATAAAAGTAACAAATAATTGAACAGCAGCAATAAAATAACAATAGTGAGGCTATATACAAGGGTTAATGTGCAAGGGCACCGGTTTGTCGAGGTAATTGAGGTAATATGTACATGTAGGTAGAGTTAAAGTGACCATGCATAGATAATGAACAGAGAGTAGTAGCAGCAGCGTAAATGAGGGGTCTGGGTAGCCCTTTGATTAGCTGTTCAGGAGCCTTATGGCTTGGGGGTAGATGCTGTTAAGAAGCCTCTTGGACCTAGACTTGGCGCTCCGGTACCACTTGCCATGCGGTAGCAGAAACAACAGTCTATGACTAGGGTGGCTGGAGTCTTTGACAATTTTTAGGGCCGTCCTCTGACACCGCCTGGTATAAAGGTCCTGGATGGCGGGAAGCTTGGCCCCAATGATGTACTGGGCCGTACGCACTACCCTCTGTAGTGCCTTGCGGTTGGAGGCTGAGCAGTTGCCATACCAGCCAGTGATGCAACTAGTCAGGATGCTCTCGATGGTGCAGCTGTAGAACCTTTTGAGGATCTGAGGACCCATGCCAAATCTTTTCAGTCTCCTGAGGGGGAATAGGCTTTGTCCTGCCCTCTTCACGACTGTCTTAGTGTGTTTGGACCATGGTAGTTTGTTGGTGATGTGGACACCAAGGAACTTGAAGCTCTCAACCTGCTCCACTGCAGCCCCGTCGATGAGAATGTGAGCGTGCTCGGTCTTCCTGTAGTCCACAATCATCTCCTTTGTCTTGATCACATTGAGGGAGAGCTTGTTGTCCTGGTACCACATGGCCAGGTCTCTGACCTCCTCCCTATAGGCTGTCTCATCGTTGTCGGTGATCAGGCCTACCACTTAGGTGTCATCGGCAAACTTGATGCTGGTGTTGAAGTCGTGCCTGGCCATGCAGTCATCAGTGAACAGGGAGTACAGGAGGGGACTGAGCACACACCCATGATGGGCCCCTGTGTTGAGGATCAGCGTGGCGGATGTGTTGTTACCTACCCTTAGCACCTGGGGGCGGCCCGTCAGGAAGTCAAGGATCCAGTTGCAGAGGGAGGTGTTTAGTCCCAGGGTCCTTAGCTTAGTGATGAGCTTTGAGGGCATTATGGTGTTGAATGCTGAGCTGTAGTCAATTAACAACATTTTCACATATTGTAGGTGTTCCTTTTGTCCAGGTGGGAAAGATTAGTGCATCAGTGGATCTGTTGTGGCGGTATGCAAATTGTAGTTGTTCTAGGGTTTCTGGGATGATGGTGTTGATGTGAGCCATGACCAGCCTTTCAAAGCACTTCATGGCTACAGATGTGAGTTCTACGGGATTGGTTGGTCCTATAGCCGCAGAGCAATCCAGCTGGGTTGTTGTGGAAACAGCTTGGTGATGCTGTGAGCTTGTTGTGGTACAGCCAGGATGTCTATGTGTTTATTTCCATCACTGTAGTCTGTCTACAGGCTACATGAGGATCAAATACTGTGTGGCCATGGAGATCCTATAAAATTCTTTATGTAATTCTACGTGAATGGCTAATGGCCGTATTGCAGAGCCAAAATGAAACATCTCTGCAGTCAAACTGTGTACGTCACCGCACGTTCAGAAACGTTTATCTTTCTCCACCAGGCTCAAAGCAGTTAGTTTCTCATCCAAATCTACTAGATTTCAATTTTCTCAGACCGCCAAAAAAACACGGTGGGTTAAGATGTACATCACCATGGCAGGGCGTTTTAAATGAACCTTTCCTTGGTACGTGAAGCGGCTTTAATATCATCCGGTCCCCCCCCCCCACCACCACCACCACTCTCTCCTCCACTGTATCCTCTTTGTATTAATCTGAGTCTGTCTCTTAGCAACCGGATGATTGACAGTTGAGGATTGCTTTTAGCGGCGGGGGGAGATGCTGTCAGCTAGAATCATACGCTCCCACAACAAAGACAAACATGGTCAAGCTCTTTTCTTTCCATTCACCTTGTGTAGATTCAATCCTTTGCTGTTTGACATGGAGGGATGGTCATTGTATTAGGTGTTTAGATCAACACCCTTTTGTTTGTATTCATCGTCACATTTTAGCAGTGACGTTTGAGACAATTATTGACAAAGGAACTTTATGGTTTGATTGTATGTTTTGTGATTTTGGTTAGTCCTCTCTGTGTGTGGTGTGAGATGTTTTGATGTGTCGTTTTTACACACACACACACACACACACACACACACACACACACACACACACACACACACACACACACACACACACACACACACACACACACACACACACACACACACACACACACACGTGTGCACGCAAATACACACCCACACACATACACACACACACATTTTATAATCCTTGTAGGAACCAGAAAATGTATTCCCTTTCAAAATCGTTTTTTCCTTAACCCCTAAACCTAAACCTTAACCCTAGCCCTTAACCTAGCCCTAACTCTAAACCAAACCTCTAAACCCTAACCTTAATTCTAACCCTAACCCTAATTTTAACCCTAACCCTCAATTAAGTCTAAAATAGTATTTTCCCTTTTAGGGACCGGCAAAATGTCGCCACTTGGATAGTTAAACAAACACACACACACACACACACACACACACACACACACACACACACACACACACACACACACACACACACACACACACACACACACACACACACACACACACACACACACACACACACACACCATATTGCTTTATAAAGTCCTGAGAGCGTCGATGTCTCTGGGCTTGGGCTGGGTTTTCAGTCTCACTGTCAGTGGTGGAAAAAGTACTCAATTCTCATACTTGAGTTAAAGTAAAGATAGCTTGATAGAAAATGACTCAAGTAAAAGTGAAAGTCACCCAGTAAAATACTACTTGAGTAAAAGTCTAAAAGTATTTGGTTTTAAATATGCTTAAGTATCAAAAGTAAAGGTAGTTGCTAAAATATACTTAAGTATCAAAAGTAAAAGTAAAAGTACGAATAATTTTTAATTCCTTATATTAAGCAAGCCAGACAGCACAACATTATAATTATAATTATTATTAACATATAGCCAGGGGCACACTCCAACACTCAGACATCATTTACAAACAAAGCATTTGTGTTTAGTGAGCCCACCAGATCAGAGGCAGTATGACCCTGGCACTGAATTGGACCATTTTCTGTCCTGCTAAGCATTCAAAATGTAACGAGTACTTTTGGGTGTCAGGGAAAATGTAAATAACTTTCTTTAGGAATGTAGTGAAGTAAAAGTAAAAGTTGTCAAAAATATAAAAAGTAAAGTACAGATACCCCAAAAAACTACTTAAGTAGTACTTTAAAGTATTTTTACTTAAGTACTTTATACCACTGCTCACTGTAGTGGAGGTCAGAGGAACTGTAAATAATACAATGGAAGGGTTGAAAAGGAGGAGAGAAAACGCCGGACCAGGGCCAGGGCTTGAGTGAAGGCTGGAAGAATTGTTTTAGGGGAGGCTTGAAATGTAGCCCGTGACAGCTGCTATCACATACCATTCCCCAGGCAGTACAGTGCATGACCTCTCTGGAGCATCACTCTGATTATCCTTTTGTAGAAGAGCATTACCGTGTCAAGGACCAAGAACCTACTACTGCCAGAGGAAGAGGAGTGGCACACTGCTAGTATCAGTGCAAAAGCAAATTAACACTATCTCTCCAACCAAGGTGTATGAATGGAGGAGCCAACAGTAGAGAGGAGAATATCAATTTTTCCACCTTGCCTGCACAATTTCCCCCTCTGGGATAAAGAATAAAACATTAACATTGAATTGAATTGAAAGAGGTATTACGGAACTATACACTCTTAGTAAAAAGAGTGTATAGTAAACTCTTAGCAAAGTTACTCATCACTGTTCCACACTGTAGTTGATCTGAGTCCTACGAGACGTCACATGTCTTGGATGCAGGACTGTATATCTAGAGAACAAGTCGAACATCTGTAAACCCTGGCTCTGATTCCTCCAGCGTAGTGCATGTTGATAGATGGACTTTAAATGCTGCAGAAGATTCTGCTGCTGTGGTTACAACCCTAATGTTGCTTACTAGCTTTGGCTGCCAACACGGTTTTGTAATAAATCCTAGAACCGCATTGAGCGCTTAGGTTATTTGATACTGACGTAGAGTAACATTGTAAAAACAGACACTTACAATAGTGGTAATTGGGGAAAGAAATCGTGATTTATGAAAATTCAATTCATAATAGCACAGTATTACCATAAGATAACATTATATTCAACTATGTTCATTCAACCTATGGAAAACCCATGAATGAAAACGGCGGCCATTTTGAAAAAGATAGCCATCTTGGTGTAATAGCCTAGATAATTTGCGTCAAAAGTAATCGGGGGAATTATTGCTGTGAGGTGGGTTTTCCTTTGTGTTCTTTGTAGTTTACATGATTTAGTGACGATAGCATGGTTGCCTCGTCGCTAGCTGTTTTCCATGTCAGAGTTGAGTAAACACACAACAGGCACAAAGGGCTCCGTTGTTATTGTTTTTGTACAATCTGAGGCCCACTGCTTTATTGCTGTCTATTGTATGGTAATGGTCCAGGCTGGGCTGTTTGTCGTGTTTGCTGTCAACCCCTCCCCCTCCTCCCCTCAGAGCAGTAGCTGCAGTCTGCAGTCTGGGCTCTGGCTCAGTCACGGGATTTAGACCCTTCTCTCTGACCTACAGGCCTGTTGGGCATTTATGTGTGTTGGGACAGTGCTCTGGTTCTTATCATCAGGAGGGTTTTTAGAGATGTTCATCTTCACATGGTATATAAAAAGTCTCTGTCTCTCTCTGTCTCTCTCTGTCTCTCTCTGTCTCTCTCTCTCTCTCTCTCTCTCTCTCTGTCTCTCTCTCTCTCTCTCTCTCTCTCTCTCTCTGTCTCTCTCTCACTCTCTCTGTCTCTCTCTCTCTTTCTCCCTCTCTCTCTCTCTCTGTCTCTCTGTCTCTCGCTCTCTTCCTCTCTCTCTCTCTCTCTCTCTCTCTCTCTCTCTCTCTCTCTCTCTTCCTCTCTCTCTCGCTCTCTCTCTCTGTCTCTCTCTCTCTTTCTCCCTCTCTCTCTCTTCCTCTCTCTCTCTGTCTCTCTTGAGGCAGGTAGATGTACATCTAGCTAGCCAGATAGGCCAGCTGGACATGGTGTGAATAAGCCAGCAGGCTATAGCCACCTGACAGCCAGAACCCTCAGGAGTTTGGCCATGAGACTCAACCCTCCCACCTCACCAAGTGGGCTAACACAGCATCCTCAGAGCTCGGGCCCTTCCCATCTCATGTCCTTGTTCAACCCCATCAGCCCAACCTGTCATCATAGCATGTCCTGTTCTTTATGAACGGCCGATTGAAATCAGAAACCTTTCAACATCTTAATTGCCATGACGAGTGTTAATATACTGAATTAATTATATTCACCTTGTTCAGTTTGTCTGCGACAACATACAATTAAGTGGCCCATGGGGTTATCAAACCCACAGTCCTGATATTGCTGTCATCATGCTCAAATGCAATCAACTGAGAAATTGGTAACCTCTCTGAACCCCAAACTCCCATTACCTTAACCATAGATGTCACCTAACTCCCATGATCTTAACCACTGACCTCAGTGATCCCGACCGCCCGGTCTGTCTCTCTGTTTTTTTAGTCAGTCTACCCGTCTACCCATCTCTCCCCCCCCCCCCCATCCCCCATTCCTGGAACATAACACAAGCCCAATCAGTGGAAGACAAAAGAGCATTCTAACATCCCAAACACAGACCCCTCATTCATTCAGTCTGGCCTGTTGATGTCAGGACCAGACACAGAGTTTCTATAATGGGCTTCGGGTCAGCTTGTTATTTGTTAGTGAATACCAGTAATCACCATCAGCTCACAAAAGACCCTCGAAAAGACACGACCAGAGCAGTGTGCCCCTTCCAAATTTCTTCTACAAATGATACCATAGCGCCTTCATTTTATCCAACCAGTCAAGCTTCAGTCACGAATCAGCTTGGTGTGCCAAGCAAGCAAAGAACTTGACAGCCGCTGAAGAGGGTTAGCGTCCGTAGCTACCAAGGCTTACTTAATCAGACTGAATGCAGGCTAAGAAATCTGCTGGCTCAGAACTGTCTGCCGTCAATAATTGCTGCAATGACAAGTCATGAAAGGGGGAAACTCGGATTGTTATTTCGTGATTGGACACAAGAACGCCATGCAAGGGTTCTCAGTGAATAAACATAGTGTTGCCAAGTTACGGCATTGAGAAAAGGGCAAACAAGGAAAAGGAAAAGCACACTCCATGTCAATGATTGAACCACATTGGACCACTGACTCATTGAACCATATCATTTATACACAATAGATTATCGTTCATGTGTTGTCACAGACTCATCTTTTGAGACCGCTATTGAGAATGTTAAAATATTTGGAAGGAATACTACAGTAGGCTATATTGTATTGTATATTATATTGTATTGTAACATTGTATTTATTGTCTCTACACCATGTTGTTGTAGGCCTATCCAGCAGCAGGCTGCCTGCTGTACTCTCCCTACTGTGTAGTATAATACGTGACTGGTAGTGGATGAGTGGTAGTGGATCTGTCCTTTAAAGCCGTATTAACCGCATTACACTGCTGATACCACTCAGAGCAGGTCAACAACACCTCAGGCTCAGGCCCAAGGACTCAGACGCCAAAGCTCTCTGGGTCATCCCTCTCACTGGATATGTCTCTGTCTGTATCTCTATCTCTCTTTATCTGACTCTGACTCTCTCTTTCTCTCTCTCTCTGTCTTTCTCTCCCTCTCTCGTTCTCTCTCTTTCGCTCTCTCTCTGTCTATCTATCTACAGTTGAAGTCGGAAGTTTACATACACTTTAGCAAAATACATTTAAACTCAGTTTTTCACAATTCCTGACATTTAATCCTAGTAAAAATTCCCTGTTTTAGGTCAGTTAGGATCACCACTTTATTTTAAGAATGTGAAATGTCAGAATAATAGTAGAAAAAAGGTTTATTTCAGCTTTTATGTCTTTCATCACATTCCCAGTGGGTCAGAAGTTTACATACACTCAATTAGTATTTGGTAGCGTTGCCTTTAAATTGTTTAACTTGGGTCAAATGTTTCGGGTAGCCTTCCACAAGCTTCCCACAATAAGTGAATTTTGGCCCATTCCTCCTGACAGCGCTGGTGTAACTGAGTCAGGTTTGTAGGCCTCCTTACTCGCACACACTTTTTCAGTTCTGCCCACAAATGTTCTTTTAGATTGAGGTCAGGGCTTTGTGATGGCCACTCCAATACCTTGACTTTGTTGTCCTTAAGCCATTTTGCCACAACTTTGGAAGTATGCTTGGGGTCATTGTCCATTTGGAAGACCCATTTGAGACCAAGCTTTAACTTCCTGACTGATGTCTTGAGATATTGCTTCAATATATCCACATAATTTTCCTCCCTCATGATGCCATCTATTTTGTGAAGTGCACCAGTCCCTCCTGCAGCAAAGCACCCCCACAACATGATGCTGCCACCCCCGTGCTTCACGGTTGGGATGGTGTTCTTTGTCTTGCAAGACTCCCCCTTTTTCCTCCAAACATAACGATGGTCATTATGGCCAAACAGTTTTATTTTTGTTTCATCAGACCAGAGGACATTTCTCCAAAAAGTACGATCTTTGTCCCCATGTGCAGTTGCAAACCGTAGTCTGGCTTTTTTATGGCGATTTTGGAGCGGTGGCTTCGTCCTTGCTGAGCGGCCTTTCAGGTATGTCGATATAGGACTCGTTTTACTGTGGATATAGATAGTTTTGTACCTGATTCCTCCAGCATCTTCACAAGGTCCTTGCTGTTGTTCTGGGATTGATTTGCACTTTTCGCACCAAAGTACGTTCATCTCTAGGAGACAGAACGCGTCTCCTTCCTGAGTGGTATGACGGCTGCGTGGTCCCATGGTGTTTATACTTGCGTACTGTTGTTTGTACAGATGAACGTGGTACCTTCAGGCATTTGGAAATTGCTCCCAAGGATGAACCAGACTTGTGGAGGTCTACAATTTTTTTTCTGAGGTCTTGGCTGATTTCTTTTGATTTTCCAATGATGTCAAGCAAAGAGGCACTGAATTTGAAGGTAGGCCTTGAAATACATCCACAGGCACACCTCCAATTGACTCAAATGATGCCAATTAGTCTATCAGAAGCTTCTAAAGCCATGACATAATTTTCTGGAATTTTCCAAGCTGTTTAAAGGCACAGTCAACTTAGTGTATGTAAACTTCTGACCCACTGGAATTGTGATACAGTGAATTGTAAGTGAAATAATCTGTCTGTAAACAGTTCTTGTAAAAATGACTTGTGTCATGCACAAAGTAGATGTCCTAACCGACTTGCCAAAACTATCGTTTGTTAACAAGAAATGTGTGGAGTGGTTGAAAAATGAGTTTTAATGACTCCAACCTAAGTGTATGTAAACTTCCGACTTCAACTGTCTTTCTGTCTGTCTGTGTCTGTCTCTCTGTTTCTCTCTCTGTCTCTCGCTCCCTCTCTCTCCCTCTGTCTCTCTCTCTTCCTCTCTCTCTGTCTCTTTCTCTCTGTCTATCTCTGACAGTCTCTCTGTATCTCTCTTTATCCATCTGTCTCTCTGTCTCTTTCTCTAGCATCCTTCCACTCTGTGTCAACATGTACTCTCTTTTATTTCCCTCCCTGTCCCCAATTTACAGATTTTCAGACTTCGTACTATGAATAATACAGTATTTGAAACTAGACTTTTGATCTGTACAAAGCAGTAAATATAAGCCAGGGAACCAGAGTTTACAGAAACGTACACACTCTGCTCTGCATGTTTATCTTTCAGTCGATTCTGACATCTGTTCCACATCTTAACTATCTCCAAATATTGAGATGTGGCATAGTGGTGGATTACTGTGAGTGGCTTTAAACCAGATCTTCTTAGACCTTACTTAATGTGAATTAACCCAAAGTCATAACATACAACCACACACACACACACACACACACACACACACACACACACACACACACACACACACACACACACACACACACACACATATGTTGTCCTTCCCAGTGTATCTGTTGTGACATTTTAAAGTTAAGTGGGTCACTGAGAGCTAGAGCCGAATTTGCGCTGTTCTCCCTCCCTGTCGCCCGTCGACATGGCAACCACGCTGGTCGATTAAACATGCGCACATGAGTCGGGCGGAGAGGAGATGTGGAGGAGGAGCCGTAGAGACCTATACACACCGGCATGAGGAGGAGAGGTTGGTACACTGTAAAAGCTAACAGCTATAGGGAGCTGTTCCTCACATCCGCAACAAGAGGAAAGAGGAAGCTATCCTCTCTATTCCTCACTGTTACATAGGTGGGTTGTTCCTTCTGAACAATAGAAGGGCACTTATAGCTACGTTATCAACGAAACTACAGTATATAGTATTTCAAACCCTAACAATAGCTGCTTTGCCTGATGTCTATGACCCTTGTATGTCTTTGTTCAGCCTTACTGCATGTAGCGGGTTGTAATTCCCCTTCCATTGTCTCGTTACCCAGTCCCCTCCCTCACCTCACAGGATTAGCTGGTGTGTAGTTATAGAGAGAAAGGACAGTGGCAAAGGGGGCATGCTGCCTTGTATTCCAATTGCCCACTAGGTCCTGGGTTCTATTGAAGACGCCTCTTTAATTCTTTCCCCCACTCAGAGGTAACCATTAGATAATTATGACCTTTGATCCGTATGGATTAAAGGCGGGGGGGGGGGGGGGGGGTAATCCCTGGGGTGCCTGTTTGACATGGGCTCTGACAGATGGAAAGACCGAAAATGTGACAAGAGGGGGGAGAGGCGAGAGGGAGCACGAGGGGGTGGGCAGGAGAGGAGTCTCTTTGTCATGAGGGAGACGCCTTCTGTTGCTTGTACTGTAGCAGTGTGTGTGTCTCCACTAAGCCATCTGAACCCTTTAGAATTGGGTCAGGATGACCATTTAGAGGCCCTATTATATTATATTATATTATATTATATTGTCTTGTTTTGGCATTGTTATGGTGATTATAGGACAAATACTTATTTCACTGACATTACCTAAACATACAGTGGCTTGCGAAAGTATTCACCCCCCTTGGCATTTTTCCTATTTTGTTGCCTTACAACCTGGAATTAAAATTGATTTTTGAGGGGTTTGTATCATTTGATTTACACAACATGCCTACCACTTTGAAGATACAAAATATGTTTTTATTGTGAAACAAACAAGAAATAAGACAAAAAAACTGAAAACTTGAGCGTGCATAACTATTCACCCCCCCAAAGTCAATACTTTGCAGAGCCACCTTTTGCAGCAATTACAGCTGCAAGTCTCTTGGGGTATACGCTTGGCACATCTAGCCACTGGGATTTTTGCCCATTCTTCAAGGCAAAACTGCTCCAGCTCCTTGAAGTTGGATGGGTTCAACTCGTGTACAGCAATCTTAAGTCATACCACAGATTCTCAATAGAATTGAGGTCTGGGCCTTGACTAGGCCATTCCAAGACATTTAAATGTTTCCCCTTAAACCACTCGTGTTGCTTTATCAGTATGCTTAGGGTCATTGTCCTGCTGGAAGGTGAACCTCTGTCTCGGCCTCAAATCTCTGGAAGACTGAAACAGGTTTCCCTCAAGAATTTCCCCGTATTTAGCACCATCCATCATTTCTTCAATTCTAACCAGTTTCCCAGTCCCTGCCGAGGAAAAACATCCCCACAGCATGATGCTGCCACCACCATGATGGTGTTCTCAGGGTGATGAGAGGTGTTGGGTTTGCGCCAGACATAGCGTTTTCCTTGATGGCCAAAAAGCTCAATTTTAGTCTCATCTGACCAGAGTATCTTCTTCCATATGTTTGGGGAGTCTCCCACATGCCTTTTGGCGAACACCAAACATGTTTGCTTATTTCTTTCTTTAAGCAATGGCTTTTTTTCTGGCCACTCTTCCATAAAGCCCAGCTCTGTGGAGGGTACAGCTTAAAGTGGTCTTATGGACAGATACTTCAATCTCCACTGTAGAGCTTTGCAGCTCCTTCAGGGTTATCTTTGGTCTCTTTGTTGCCTCTCTGATTAATGCCCTCTTTACCTTTTCCGTGGTGGGCGGCCCTCTCTTGGCAGGTTTGTTGCGGTGCCATATTCTTTCCATTTTTTTTAATAATGGATTTAATGGTGCTCTGAGGGATGTTCAAAGTTTCTGATATTTTTTTATAACCCAACCCTGATATGTTCTCCACAACTTTGTCCCTGACCTGCTTGGAGAGCTCTTTGGTCTTCATAGTGCCGCTTGCTTGGTGGTGCCCCTTGCTTAGTGGTGTTGCAGACTCTGGGGCGTTTCAGAACAGGTGTATATATACTGAGATCATGTGACAGATCATGTGACACTTAGATTGCACACAGGTGGACTTTATTTAACTAATTATGTGACTTCTGAAGGTAATTGGTTCCATCAGATCTTATTTAGGGGCTTCATAGCAAAGAATACATATGCACCCACCACCTTTTTTTTTGTCTTTATTTTTTATTTATTAAGTAATTTTTTTCATTTCAATTCACCAATTTGGACTATTTTGTGTATGTCCATTACATGAAATCCAAATAAAAATCAATGTAATATTATTACAGGTTGTAATGCAACAAAATAGGGAAAACGCCAAGGGGGTGAATACTTTTGCAATGCACTGTACACACACACACACACACACACACAACACACACACACACACACACACACACACACACACACACACACACACACACACACACACACACACACACACACACACACACCTCTGATCCTGGTTATGCCTTAATAATAAGTCCTCCCTCAGACCCGGCCACCTGAATGATTCTCCCCACAGCATCACAACAACAGCAGCAGCAGCACAGAGCAAGGCGGTCCCAGCGCGACGATAGGCTAGCTACATTATTAATGACCCTGGCAGGCTAGCAGTCCTAAATAATGGAAGAAGCATCCTCTCTGTCTCCCATCCTGAGCTTTCTGCCTCTGCCTCTGCACTCTCCCATTTGTCCAGCCTTCTCTAACATATGCCCCGTCAAGGCAACACCATCGCTACGGTTAAATGCTAGCATGCCAGACAGATGCGTAGAGCTAAAATCTAACTGCAGGTGATGGAGCAGATCGCTATAAGGGGACCTATGGACCTGTACTGACAGAGGAGGACAATGGGGTTGGATTTAGTTGATGTGGTCAATGCGCTACAGTATGAAGCGTTCTAAAGGACTACAGGTGGATAGTTACAGTAGACCTATTGATGTGTTTTAGAGGGATTTGAGTGGTTTAGGGCAGAGCCATAACCGATAGCCTACTTATATGGCTATGCTTTATGGAAAGCTATGTTTGTATTTCCATCTAAAGAAGATAGGACATATGGATAAAGCAAACAAGCTTTTCTGAATGGTAGATTATGTTGAATCGGAGAGGGATTTCAAGTTTGTGGTTCACATCCACATCCTGACCTCACCACACAAGGTGGAAGGGGTCATCTAAAGACGAGTAGGCCAGACTAGACCAGGGTAAAACCAACTAACTGACTCAGAAAACCTACTAAAGATGACATCACTGAGAACTTCAGAACCGTTTTATCAAAGCTGTTTAACGTGGGGGAAAAGCTGGTTGTGGTTTCCCTAGAGAAAGAGAAGGGAAGAGTAAGGGAAACACACACACACACACACACACACACACACACACACACACACACACACACACACACACACACACACACACACACACACACACACACACACACACACACACACACACACACACACACACACACACACACACACACACACACACACACACAGCCTGTTTGACGTGACTGTGAGCTCCAGAACTCTGTCAGCTGAAGGGATGCTAGTGACGAGTGACGGCTGTCTGCTAGGGCTATCCAGCCTGTCCCCGGGGGAACGCCTCTGAAGTAGTGTCGAGGGAGGGAGGGAGGGAGGGAGGGAGGGAGGGAGGGAGGGAGGGAGGGAGGGGGGGGAGGTTTGGTAACAACTCTCAACATAGAGTCACCTCAGGGCAGTTGAATTCTGTTTCTCTCTTTTTCTCTTTTTCTCTCTTTTTTTCTATCTCTGTCTCTCTTTCTGTCTCTCTCTTTCTCTTTGTCGCTCTGTCTCTCTCTCTCTCTCTCTCTTTCTCTCTGTATCTCTTTCTCTCTATTTTGACTCCACTGAACGTCACATCAAATTCTGGTATCTGACCTCACCACTCTGTTCTCAGGCAGGAGGAGTTAGACTCAACATGAGGTGCTGCATCTCTCTGTGTGTAGACTAGAAGCTGATGCACCTCTTTCACATAACATAACACTGTCACGAGGCATTACTTCACAGCATTTTTGCCATTGAACCTTTGGGACGAATTATCACAACCATGCACCAGTCTGTTGAGGAGAAAAACAATCAAGCATCACACAAAGCATGGCTCCGATGCTCGTCGGATGTGGCAGGGCTTGCAAACTATTTTCAGACTACGAAGGGAAGCACAGCCGCTAGCTGCCCAGTGACACAAGTCTACCAGATGAGATAAATTACTTCTATGCTCGCTTCGAGGCAAGTAACACTGAAGCATGCATGAGAGCATCAGCTGTTCCGGACGACTGTGTGATCACGCTCTCCGTAGCCGATGTGAGTAAGACCGGTCAAACAGGTCAACATTTACAAGGCTGCATGGCCAGACGGATTACCAGGATGTGTACTCCGAGCATGCGTTGACCAACTGGCAAGTGTCTTCACTGACATTTTCAACCTATCCCTGACTGAGTCTGCAATACCAACATGTTTCAAACAGACCACCATCGTCCCTGTGCCCAAGAACACAAAGACAACCTGCCTAAATGACTACCGAACCGTAGCACTCACGTCTGTAGCCATGAAGTGCTTTGAATGGCTGGTCATGGCTCACATCAACACCATCGAAACAGAAACCCTAGACCCACACCAATTTGCATATCGCACCAACAGATCCACTGATGATGCAATCTCTATTCCACTCCACACTGCCCTTTCACACCTGGACAAAAGGAACACCTATGTGAGAATGCTATTCATTGACTACAGCTCAGCGTTCAACACCATAGTGCCCTCAAAGCTCATCACTAAGCTAAGGACCCGGGACTAAACACCTCCCTCTGCAGCTGGATCCTGGACCTCCTGATGGGCCGCCCCCAGGTGGTAACGGTAGGTAACAACACATCTACCACGCTGATCCTCAACACGGGGACCCCTCAGGGAAAGGAAAAGGAGGACAGAGCATGCCCCCATTCTTATCAACAGGGCTGCAGTGGAGCAGGTTGAGAGCTTCAAGTTCCTTGGTGTCCACATCACCAACAAACTATCATGGTCCCAACACACTTAAGACAGTCGTGAAGAAGGCACGACAAAGCCTATTCCCCCTCAGGAGACTGAAAAGATTTGCCATGGGTCCTCAGATTCTCAAAAGGTTCTAAAGCTGCACCATTGAGAGCATCCTGCCTGGTTCCATCACTGGCTGGTATGGCAACTGCTCAGCCTCCGACCGCAAGGCACTACAGAGGGTAGTGCGTACGGCCCAGTACATTACTGGGGCCAAGCTTCCCGCCATCCAGAACCTTTATACCAGGCGGTGGCCCTAAGAATTGTCAAAGACTCCAGCCACCCTAGTCATAGACTGTTCTCTCTGTTACACATTTTTCTTCTTAACCTCTTAAAGCATTGTTGGTTATGGGCTTGTAAGAAAGCATTTCACTGTATGGTCCACACCTGTTGTATTTGGCGCATGTGACATATACAATTTGATTTGATGTGATTCACACATTTTATTGAGAGCTTTGCACCACTGACAATCAGAGAAAGTGTTGTTGGACTGTCTTTCAAGTGGCTTCATACTATACCACCGATTTCTCCAATTAACCCATTTCACCCAAACAACAAAAAAACACATCAATAAAACAAAACAATGATTTGCTGTGTATCTGTCTGTAAGGAAACATTCCATCACAGAGCCAATGTCGACCACTTTGAGAGGCGCCTGAGAAAACGGCACCTGCAGTCACAGTAGGGGCTCTGGGACCCTGTTACTGCTCTTACTGCTACTTCTCTAGACTGATATGCAAATGATGCATATGAATTATTCACCAGGCTGCTTTCATATCTCCTGTAGTGTTAGAGGCTTGAACAGCTTCTTTTCTTTTGTTGCTTGGCGTTGTACTGAAGGATCCTCCCCGGTTCCATTTCTCCCAATCTCTCCTAGTCTCTCTGTTGTCTGGGCTGAGCCATATTACATTTTAATATTCATTTTAATACTCCGATGATGGACAGATAGAATGCGTGTTATCCTTCTTACCTCGTCCCACCCCGCCCCCCGACCCAAATTTCCTATCATCCTTTGAACTTTGGAAATGGAGAGAGGAGCTTCAACGGAGCATCTATCCCTTAATAATGACTTTAAATCCTATTAATGGAAATGTACACCTGCTAGACCCAGACTTGTTTTTTTCTATGACACACACACACACACACACACACACACACCCACACTACTTTCCCCATAATCTTTCTGTTTTCTTTCCGTCTGTCTGCCTATCCTGTATTTTAAATACCGGCATCTTCATAAATCATTTAAAAAGTGATGGTATAAAGAGAATGCCCCGTAGGTACCACAGCAACAAGGCTCTGATCATATAAAACGCATGTAGCTTGCCTGCCTCACTGCCGACAGGGATAATTCATCCACTTCTGGAAATTAATTCAGAACAGCCAAACCTGATTTACACATGCATTACTACAATTAACCAGTTGTACCGACCGATCATTCCAATGTGTTCCCCACGAAACTGGTCGACTAATTCGTTAGCGGACCTGACATTCATTTGAATGTTCTGGCATTTTTTAAAACCTTATTGCATCTGATCTGATGGTAATGGTGATGAAAACACCTTCATATTTTGTGTTTTTGTGTGTGTGTGTGGGTGTGTGGTTAAAGTGGGGGTTAGCGTGTTATAGCCTGAGGAAAGTAGTGTTATTGTTGTGATCTTGGCTTGTCCGTCCTGCTCTGAGGGCATTGCTTCCCTAACCGTCCCTGACAGTCACACTGTAGGTTTCTGTGATGACACTACCACAATACTACCACACTACATCCTCAGTCACACCCAGGGATTTCAAATCACTTGCGATCAATTCTTTATTAAAGATAGATACACATTTAAGCCTGCAAGAACTATAAAACATTTATATGTCATTGAATTGCGCCGAGTTTGATTTGAGTCACACATCGCTCTGAAACATTTACAATTCATAAAGGAATGTCAAATTAAATGTGAGTTCTGTGACTTCTTGACTGTATTTAATTTTGGATAATGATGTCCGTCTATCGGTCTCTCGTGCCGAGAAACTGTACTAATATCAATAACGATGATGAATATGCAACAAGATTAACAGATAGAATGCTGAGAGAGAAAAAAAGGGGCCAATCGTCACCCCCTGTGGAGCCGAGTCGCATGGGAGATATTACCCAGGATGCAGCCTGTCGGTGGAGCATGAGTTGCAATGAGACAAAGGGTTTACTTGAGACACAAAGGGAATATTATCTGCTCAGTGCCAAAATCCACACTAGTACAGTGAGGGAAAAAAGTATTTGATCCCCTGCTGATTTTGTACGTTTGCCCACTGACAAAGAAATGATCAGTCTATAATTTTAATGGTAGGTTTATTTGAACAGTGAGAGACAGAAGAACAACAAAAAAATCCAGAAAAACGCATGTCAAAAATGTTATAAATTGATTTGCATTTTAATGAGGGAAATAAGTATTTGACACCCTCTCAATTAGAAAGATTTCTGGCTCCCAGGTGTCTTTTAAACAGGTAACGAGCTGAGATTAGGAGCACACTCTTAAAGGGAGTGCTGCTAATCTCAGCTTGTTACCTGTATAAAAGACACCTGTCCACAGAAGCAATCAATCAGATTCCAAACTCTCCAGCATGGCCAAGACCAAAGAGCTCTCCAAGGATGTCAGGGACAAGATTGTAGACCTACACAGGGCTGGAATGGGCTAGAAGACCATCGCCAAGCAGCTTGGTGAGAAGGTGACAACAGTT
Source organism: Salmo salar (assembly GCF_965601325.2). Classification (NCBI taxonomy): domain Eukaryota; kingdom Metazoa; phylum Chordata; class Actinopteri; order Salmoniformes; family Salmonidae; genus Salmo; species Salmo salar. Next base: position 22,782,672 of record NC_138294.1, on the reverse strand, counting down.
GGTGCGATTATTCGCAAATGGAAGAAACACAAAAGAACTGTCAATCTCCCTCGGCCTGGGGCTCCATGCAAGATCTCACCTCGTGGAGTTGCAATGATCATGAGAACGGTGAGGAATCAGCCCAGAACTACACGGGAGGATCTTGTCAATGATCTCAAGGCAGCTGGAACCATAGTCACCAAGAAAACAATTGGTAACACACTACGCCGTGAAAGACTGAAATCATGCAGCGCCCACAAGGTCCCCCTGCTCAAGAAAGCACATATACATACCCGTCTGAAGTTTGCCAATGAACATCTGAATGATTCAGAGGACAACTGGGTGAAAGTGTTGTGGTCAGATGAGACCAAAATGCAGCTCTTTTGCATCAACTCAACTCGCCGTGTTTGGAGGAGGAGGAATGCTGCCTATGACCCCAAGAACACCCTCCCCACCGTCAAACAAGGAGGTGGAAACATTATGCTTTGGGGAGTTTTTCTGCTAAGGGGACAGGACAACTTCACCGCATCAAAGGGACGATGGACGGGGCCATGTACCATCAAATCTTGGGTGAGAACCTCCTTCCCTCAGCCAGGGCATTGAAAAAGGGTGGTGGATGGGTATTCCAGCATGACAATGACCCAAAACACACGGTCAATGCAACAAAGGAGTGGCTCAAGAAGAAGCACATTAAGGTCCTGGAGTGGCCTAGCCAGTCTCCAGACCTTAATCCCATAGAAAATCTGTGGAGGGAGCTGAAGGTTCGAGTTGCCAAACGTCAGCCTCGAAACCTTAATGACTTGGAGAAGATCTGGAAAGAGGAGTGGGACAAAATCCCTCCTGAGATACAAGAAACATCTGACCTCTGTGATTGCCAACAAGGGTTTTGCCACCAAGTACTAAGTCATGTTTTGCAGAGGGGTCAAATACTTATTTCCCTCATTAAAATGAAAATCATTTTATAACATTTTTGACATGCGTTTTTCTGGATTTTTTGGTTGTTATTCTGTCTCTCACTGTTCAAATAAACCTACCATTAAAATTATAGACTGGTCATTTCTTTGTCAGTGGGCAAATGTACAAAATCAGCAGGGGATCAAATACTTTTTTCTCTCACTGTATACCCACACTAGCATACCCACACTAGCATACCCACACTAGCATACCCACACTAGCATACCACTTCAACTAAAGCAATATATTGGGACATACATTTTGAGTGCTATGCTCATGTAGATAATGGAATACATCGTATTCTATGTGGTTACTGTAAGCAATATTCTCCCATCTCTTCCTTTTGTGACATAGAAAGTAGGTAGATACTGTATCGTTGGCTTATGATATCGTCTTCTATCCCAACACTGTGTACGGTGCCTGTCTCTCCCTACTCTGTGGCAGTAGATGGTACTCCAGGTAGATACTGCATCTGTATTGAATGTCTGGTATTGACTTAGCCTTCCAACAGACATCTATCTCAGTGCTGCTTGATTCAATTATGAAGGGACAATGGAGTAGAATGAAGTGGCCTGTGACATTGGCACATCGGTTACTGCCCTATGAGACCTGGTGACTAGACTAAATGGGGTGTCTGGTTTCTATTGGTCTAGACTGCGAAAGGGTGAGCTGGACTGGAAGGGTGTGGTGTTAGTCAAGGATAGTTGATCTGATCATATTGGGATCAAGGTTTTGGATCTATATTTAATCTGTGTGTGTGTGTGTGTGTGTGTGTGTGTGTGTGTTAGAGCTGGGACGATAAATCGTACACTATTGACACCAACCATACCGATCACTTATCGCAGGCATTTTGCTGATATCGTTCATTACAACAAGGAGCCTACTGTATACTAGAGAAGTGTGAAGTTTGAAATGAATTAAGTTTGCTCACATGGGTGTTTGTTAATGCGACAATTGATGGTTACAACCATCAAACTAGTGGTAGTAGTTCAAGGGATAATAAATAAAAAAAAACATTAATATTACAAACTTATCCTTCTATTTATCGTTATCGCTTAAATTCAGGCATTTGTCCATTATCGCACAGCTCTAGCATGCGTGCATGTGTGCCTGTAGCCACATTGCCGTTGTATTAAGTGCCTGGAATAAGAATTATAGTCAATGGAAATTCATTTAGTCAAAGGAAATTCAGGTTAATTTCACATTGTCTGGCCTCAGCTCCATAACTCCTATAATTGATGGGATGCTGTACTGTCTGCCAAGGCAGCTGGGATATCTCCTTCTGTATAGATTAAGCATGGCTCCTCCTTATACACATGCAAGGGCTCTAGTCCCTTTCTGTAATCTATCAATACCTGCCATGCTATTCTACTGGACGCCGGTCAACATTAACAATGCACTGGACAAACAGATATACCTCTCATCCCTCTTATCACACACACAAACACACAGGCTCTGGTTTGTAGGTAGTTAACCTGAGTCTTAATGGATGTGTAGGCCTAGTGTGTGGTTCACTATGTCCTATAATAGTAATAACCTAATTCCCCTCATCCACCGCTAATGAGTAACACCCACTATTTGCAGCCATTTTGGCACTCGAGCTCCTCTCATCATGCATCACACTGGTGTGACACTGAAATGGCGGGTGTGAAACATCAACTAGACTGGCAATGTGAAATAATGGCCTAACTGGCTGCATATATAGGGAATAGGGGGCCATTTCAGACGGCGCCACAGTCAGTCCTAGAAACATGGAGGTGTGAAACATGGACTATACTGAAAATGTCAACCAGAGAGTCAGTCTCAGTGTGAGAAACAGCCGTGGTATATATCGGCTAGTAGCTAACCCACAGACGCTTAGATCATTACCCATTTGCCTTAGGGTCATACGGCCTGTTTGCTATTCCAGTCAGGAGTCCAGTTGGAGGATGAAGGCAGCGGAGCTTATCTCAGTACTGCCTCTGAGTCACACGCACCGGCTGGCTGAGAGATGGGTAATAGCGCCGACCGCTAGCTGTCTGTATGTCTGTCTGAGGAAAGGGAGGGAGGCGGCGGTGGTGAAAACGCGCTAGCAAGGCTAATGATTGAGCATCTCATCTCACTACGGTTCGGCTGCCCATTACAAATGAGATTTGAATCGTGCAAAATGTCCATGCCTTAAGGAGTAGGACTCGATGCTGTGAGAAGTAGCTGTGACAGGAATTTGATCATGAACTGCTTCTCACAGGTCCTGGGGGAAAAAATGTACGGTTACACACAAGGTTTTGTGTACGTTGATGTTTGATGTGAGGTCTCAAGGCGGTCTTTAAAAAGTCCCAGTTTAATTAGCGAATTATCTCAGTACAGCTCCGAGCTCAGTTATAGACACTGCAGCATATTTAGATGTAAGAACTTGATTTCCTTTGTTTGTGTTCAAAAGCACGACCATATGTAAACCCCTGCTCTCTGCCTTATGCATCAGAGCTCAAACGTCAGGCTTTGCACAAATGAAGTCGTCAGTGCAGAAATGGACATTGACCTGTCCCCTAGGCCCAAGGCTGCACAGCCTATATCGAAGACTATGTATGCAAACACAGGATGGAATCAGTGGTAAACTGAATTGGCTCATTTAACAGTTGGATCATTTGGGGGATTGACAAGTATATAGACTATTATTGTGTAAGGAAGTTCACAAACCTGCTGATTTGTATCTAACCCTCACTATGGCCAATCAGAAGGCATGCATTCAAAATAGAAGAATATTTGAGGATAATAAGTGGTTTATAGTGAAATGAATGTGTCTCTGTGTTGTTTGTCTATCTCTATCAGTGTCTGAACAGCTCTCTTCCACATCTGTCAACGTCAATGACTGATTGGCTGCATTCGTAATGAGGTCGATGAGTGACTGTTAGTAGTATGAGCTGATTGGCTGTGATCTCACTCAGGTCGATGACTGACTGTTAGTAGTATGACCTGATTGGCTGCATTCCCAATGAGGTCGATGAGTGACTGTTAGAAGCATGAGCTGATTGGCTATGATCCCACTGAGGTTGATGAGTGACTGTTAGTGTTATGAGCTGATTGGCTGTGATCTCACTCAGGTCGATGACTGACTGTTAGTAGTATGACCTGATTGGCTGCATTCCAAGTAAGGTCAATGACTGACAATAGTAGTATGAGCTGATTGACTGTGATCCCAATGAGGTCGATGAGTGACAGTTAGCAGTATGAGCTGATTGGCTGCATTCCCAATGAGGTAAATGACTGACAGTAAGAGCAGGGCGGGCACAACCCCAACTCTAAATCTCTAATACCCTTCAAAGGAGTGGGCACAGAGGTGGGTCAATGTGCCAGCTGGAATGGAATATCACACAGCTTTTAAAATCATTTAATAACAATCCAACTGCCGCCATTTCTCCCCTCTGTCTCTCATTTTATTGCCTCACTTTAACGTTTGTTAAATGTCTGAGCGGCTGCTTCGTAATGACAGCCATTCTGGAAGAGGCCTTTGCACCTACAGGGGATAATAGTGTACAAAGCCAATCAATGCTTATGCCACAGCCTACGCTCTTTTGTATTAGCAACTTCTATGTCATTAGCACTTGAGGTATAGCCTAGGCTAAAATCCATTCTGCTCACTATTTCCGTAAGGGCTGGTTTCAAATCAAATCACATTTTATTTGTCACACGCACCGAATACAACAGGTGTAGACCTTACAGTGAAATGCTTACTTACAAGCCCTTAACCAACAATGCAGTTTTAAGAAAATACCAACAGCAAAAAAGTAAGAGATAAGAAAAACAATGAATTAAAGAGCAGCAGTAAATAACAATAGCGGGGTATATACAGGGGGTACCGGTTCAGAGTCTATGTATCACTGTACGGGGGCTCCGGTGTCGAGGTAATTGAGGTAATTATGTACATGCAGGTAGGGTTATTAAAGTGGCTATGCATAGATAATAACAGAGAGTAGCAGCGGGGGGAGGGGGGGGGGGGGTGCAAATAGTCTGGGCAGCCATTTGATTAGCTGTTCAGGAGTCTTATGGCTTGTGGGTAGAAGCTGTTTAGAAGCCTCTAGGACCTAGACTTTGTGCCCCAGTACCGCTTGCCGTGGACTGAAAAGTCCTGGACTGAAAAGCAAACTCAATGGAGAGTATCTAGTCTCGGCTTAATCTGTGTCCTGGAGCCGGCCCTAAGAGTATAAAGCAGGGAATTGTGGGGTATTGTTCCTGGCTATCAAGCTTCATAACCAGACATGGTATCTAACCCTATATAAATAGCCTGTCTTAAAACACCCGCCCAGGATTTAAAAAAAGAAGTAGGCTTTCTTATTTAAAATTCACAAGCGGGGGTTGCCTTGAAACTTCTATTTTAAGTAAAGGGAACTTTTCCTCCGCAGGGCACAGGGAGGAGGCGAGAAGAGATTACCATTTTAATAAGTAGTGTAGAAGGCTGAGCAGACCAGATAGACAGACTAGGCCCTCACTGGGTGATTAGGCATCCAAGCCAAAGCCCCCTGGGAAATGGAGTTGATAGTGCTGACAGAGAACTATTGAGCCAAGCGAGCATCTCTATCCATCACCATTCAATGTGAGTGTTTGTGTGCGTGTCACCATCCATCTAGATGAAAAAACAACCACTTAAGACCTGCACAGCACTACAGTAAATTTCCCCTAGCCTCCCCATTAAGAGACTCGCATCCCCTTTAAGATACCTTTAAGAGGCCATTCATCTACAGTTACCTCATCGATCAACAGGACATCCCACTGGGCACAGAAGTCATTTCTAATTTTGATTTAATATTTGGTTGAGTTTTCGACTAACATGAACTGAAAGTGAAATCTACAAAACATACCATTGGATTTAGGTGAAAACAAAGACAATTCAATCAGTTTTCCACTTTGATTCAATGTCATCACATTGAATTTCTTTGTTGAAATGACGTGGAAACAACATTGGTTCAACCAGTTTTTGCCCACTGGGAGGGCTCTAACTACTCTGTGTCTGCTGGTTTACTGGGCCTTACATATAGTTATTAATCATCTATGTAGCACTATTCATGTTCATAGGGTGGACATAGAGAGATAGATCATGGATCTGTGTTATAATTTGAGTCCTTAGAGGACTGTCATGGATCAGATGGATCCCGTATC